>NC_080027.1:129786804-130086804 GCF_030020395.1 Manis pentadactyla | reverse complement strand
CAATATACATGCTTATCCTAATGAACCCATTCTTTCTCCCCGCACTTATCCATCCCCTCAGAACCACCCTGCCCAGTCCTTTTCCCTTTGGCAACTTTTAGTCAACTCTCAGGTTCTGTGAGTCCGCTGCTGTTTTATTCCTTCAGTTTTTCTTTGTTGTTATACTCCACACATGAGTGAAATCTTTTGATACTTGTCTTTCTCCGCCTGACCTATTTCTCTGAACATACTACCGTCTAGCTCCATCCACGTCATTGCAAATGGTAGGATTTGTTTTCTTCTTATGGCTGCTTACTGCACTTTGTAAACTGGATTTCATTCTTCCTTTTTGTTTGAAGTTTAGCTATGTGCTTTCACCATTCACTTCCTGGGTATGAGCAACAGCTTTGTGTCAATCGATATGTATCTGTATCTGTCTATCGCTCTGTCTGTCTGTAAATCTATCTATCGTTCTATATATCCTTCTAACTATCTCTCTGTCCTTCTCTTTATTTATCTATCCATCTATCTAGCTTCCTATCGTCTATCATGTGTATCATCTATCTATCTATCATCTGTCATCTATCTATCTGTCTATCTATGAATCAATCATCTTTCTGTCTCCCCATCTATCCTTATGTACAGAACAGTTAACAACACCACCTATGTCACTTCCCTACATTATGCTTCCAAAAATATTGCAAAGTCACTAGGCCGTAGGGAGAGCACTGGGCTCACTGAGACAATTGCAGATCAAGTCAGCTGCGTGTGCTTACAAAACCAGTAAATGGTGCAGGGACTTGAACCCGTATCTCTGTCCTCTGTCCTCTTAAACCTCCTTCTCTCTTGCTAACTGTATTTAGCCACATTCATTGACTAAGTGCTCACTGAAGACCACAAGTATACTTCATCTGTGCCTGTTGTAGACAGAAAAGTATACTTGGTGCTTTACTCACCACCGTGTTTGACGGACATTGGCGTGTTCACCACTGATAGAAGGAGGGACAAATTAAAAGGAACACCTATTTCTAGACAGGAGCATTTGGGAGCAAAGTGTGTGTTGTGGAGAGACGTGTTTGGTTGAGTGTCCAAACTTCCCTCTTTATGTGGTTATTACTTCTTTACAATCGTGAACATCATCAAACCCAGTGATTTCAAACACCCAGACGCTAATTATTACAGCAATTCATTTGTTGATGTGAGAAAAAATGAGAAGGACATTGCAGTACCACTCAATCTATACCTGGGCACCGCTGAAACCAAACCAAAAGAATTCACGGTGGCTAGGTAGGACTATTTTCTAGTGACTGTCTCTGGGGACTCAAACAGAATCCATTTGTTTCTTTGCTTCTCAGATTCACTTGTATTGTGTACCTGTCCCCGCCCCTCCAGCTTGTAGTTTGTCTGTGTCCTTGGATCTCAAGTGAGTCTCCAGTAAGGGAGCACGTAGGTGATCTTGAGTTTTCACCAGTTCTTCTAACTCTGTGTCTTTTGATTGGAGCAGTCAAAGCCTATACTTTTATTCTGATATTTGAGAGCTATGCTCTTACTGCACTTTGAAATTTTTTTTGTTCTCATTAATATACAATCACATGCAGAACATTATGTTTACTAGTGTACCCCCTTCACCAAGTCCTCGCCATATCCCAGTTACAGTCGCTCTCCGTCAGCGTGTAGTAAGATGCTGTAGAATCACTACTTGTCTTCTCTGTGTTGTATAGCCCTGCCCATGACCCTACAACCTACACATTATTCATGCTAATCCTAATGCCGCCATTCTTTTTCCCCACCCTTATCACACCCTTCCCACAAACCCTACCCAGTCCCTTTCTCTTTGGTAACTGTTAGTCCACTCTCGGGTACTGTGTGTCTGCTGCTGTTTTTTCCTTCAGTTTTTCTTTGCTATCGTACTCCACACATGAGTGAAATCATTTGGTACATGTATTTCTCTGACTGGCCTATTTGACTGAGCATAATACCCTCTAGCTCCATCCACGTTATTGCCAATGATAGGATTTGTTTTCTTCTTTTGGCTGCTTACTGCACTTTTTAAACTGGATTTTATTCTTCTTTTTTGTTTGTTGTTTCACTATGTGCTTCAACCATTGCTCTCATGGTTATGAGCAATAGCTTTGTGTTAATTGATATGTACCTATATCTATCTATCTTTCTGTCTATCTATCAATCAATCAATCATCTATTTCTCTGTCCATCTGTCTTTGTGTAGAGAACAGTTAACCACATAGCCTATGTCACTTTCCTACATTATGCTTCCAAAAATCCTGCAAGGTAACTAGGCTGTATGGAGTGCACTTTCTTCACCGAGACACTTGCAGGTCGTGTCGGCAGTGTGTACTACAAAACCAGTAAATGGTTGTGCAGGGACATGAACCCGTGTCTCTATCCTCAGTCCACTTTCATCTCATTCTCACTTGCTGTCTGTATTTAGCCACATTCATTGACTAAGTGCTCCCTGAAGACCACAAGTATCCTTCCTCTGGGCCTGTTGTCGACAGAAAAGTACACTTGCTGCTTTGCTCACCACCACGTTTGAAGGACATCGGCATGATCACTGCTGACAGGACAGAGGGTCAAATAAAAAGGAACACCAATTTCTAGACAGGAGCAGTTGGGAGCTAAGAGTGTATTGTGGAGTGACGTGTTTATTTGATTGTCCAAACTTCCCTCTTTAGGTGGTTATTACTTCACATTCGTGAAGATCATAAAACCCACCGATTTCATAGGCCCAGATGCTTGTTATTACAGCAACTCAGTTATTGAGGTGAGAGAAAATGGGAAGGACGTTGCTGCACCACTAAATCTATGGCTGGGCCCTGCTGAAAACAAACAAAAAGAATTCACGGTGGCCAGATAGGTCTATTTTCTACTGACTGTCTCTGGGGGCTCAAACAGAATCCATTTGTTTAACTGTTTGTTTTTCAGTTTCACTCGTGTAGGGTACTTGTCCCCACACCTTCAGTTTGTAGTTTGTCTGTGTCCTTGGATCTCCTGTGAGTCTCCTGTAAGGAATCACGTAGGTTTCTTGAGTTTTTATCCGTTCTTTTAACCCTGTGTCTTTTGTTTGCAGCACTCAGAGCCTGACCTTTTATTCTGATGATTCAGAGCTGTGCCCTTATTGCACTTAAAAATGTTTTTTTATTGTCATTAGTCTACAATCATGTGAAGAACATTATGTTTACTCTGCTCCCCCTTCACCAAGTCCCCCCCGAAAATCCTCTTCAATCGCTGTCCATCAGCGAGTAGTAAGATGCTATATAATCTCTACTAGTCTTCTCTGTGTTGTACAGCACTCATCATGCCCCACCGACCCCACGCAATATACATGCTTATCCTAATGAACCCATTCTTTCTCCCCGCACTTATCCATCCCCTCAGAACCACCCTGCCCAGTCCTTTTCCCTTTGGCAACTTTTAGTCAACTCTCAGGTTCTGTGAGTCCGCTGCTGTTTTATTCCTTCAGTTTTTCTTTGTTGTTATACTCCACACATGAGTGAAATCTTTTGATACTTGTCTTTCTCCGCCTGACCTATTTCTCTGAACATACTACCGTCTAGCTCCATCCACGTCATTGCAAATGGTAGGATTTGTTTTCTTCTTATGGCTGCTTACTGCACTTTGTAAACTGGATTTCATTCTTCCTTTTTGTTTGAAGTTTAGCTATGTGCTTTCACCATTCACTTCCTGGGTATGAGCAACAGCTTTGTGTCAATCGATATGTATCTGT
This sequence comes from Manis pentadactyla, assembly GCF_030020395.1. Taxonomy (NCBI): domain Eukaryota; kingdom Metazoa; phylum Chordata; class Mammalia; order Pholidota; family Manidae; genus Manis; species Manis pentadactyla. The sequence continues at coordinate 130,083,080 of NC_080027.1, read as the reverse complement.
ATCTGTCTATCGCTCTGTCTGTCTGTAAATCTATCTATCGTTCTATATATCCTTCTAACTATCTCTCTGTCCTTCTCTTTATTTATCTATCCATCTATCTAGCTTCCTATCGTCTATCATGTGTATCATCTATCTATCTATCATCTGTCATCTATCTATCTGTCTATCTATGAATCAATCATCTTTCTGTCTGCCCATCTATCCTTATGTACAGAACAGTTAACAACACCACCTATGTCACTTCCCTACATTATGCTTCCAAAAATATTGCAAAGTCACTAGGCCGTAGGGAGAGCACTGGGCTCACTGAGACAATTGCAGATCAAGTCAGCTGCGTGTGCTTACAAAACCAGTAAATGGTGCAGGGACTTGAACCCGTATCTCTGTCCTCTGTCCTCTTAAACCTCCTTCTCTCTTGCTAACTGTATTTAGAAACATTCATTGACTAAGTGCTCACTGAAGAACACAAGTATACTTCATCTGTGCCTGTTGTAGACAGAAAAGTATACTTGGTGCTTTACTCACCACCGTGTTTGACGGACATTGGCGTGTTCACCACTGATAGAAGGAGGAACAAATTAAAAGGAACACCTATTTCTAGACAGGAGCATTTGGGAGCAAAGTGTGTGTTGTGGAGAGACGTGTTTGGTTGAGTGTCCAAACTTCCCTCTTTATGTGGTTATTACTTCTTTACAATCGTGAACATCATCAAACCCAGTGATTTCAAACGCCCAGACGCTAATTATTACAGCAATTCATTTGTTGATGTGAGAAAAAATGAGAAGGACATTGCAGTACCACTCAATCTATACCTGGGCACCGCTGAAACCAAACCAAAAGAATTCACGGTGGCTAGGTAGGACTATTTTCTAGTGACTGTCTCTGGGGACTCAAACAGAATCCATTTGTTTCTTTGCTTCTCAGATTCACTTGTATTGTGTACCTGTCCCCGCCCCTCCAGCTTGTAGTATGTCTGTGTCCTTGGATCTCAAGTGAGTCTCCAGTAAGGGAGCACGTAGGTGATCTTGAGTTTTCACCAGTTCTTCTAACTCTGTGTCTTTTGATTGGAGCAGTCAAAGCCTATACTTTTATTCTGATATTTGAGAGCTATGCTCTTACTGCACTTTGAAATTTTTTTTTGTTCTCATTAATATACAATCACATGCAGAACATTATGTTTACTAGTGTACCCCCTTCACCAAGTCCTCGCCATATCCCAGTTACAGTCGCTCTCCGTCAGCGTGTAGTAAGATGCTGTAGAATCACTACTTGTCTTCTCTGTGTTGTATAGCCCTGCCCATGACCCTACAACCTACACATTATTCATGCTAATCCTAATGCCGCCATTCTTTTTCCCCACCCTTATCACACCCTTCCCACAAACCCTACCCAGTCCCTTTCTCTTTGGTAACTGTTAGTCCACTCTCGGGTACTGTGTGTCTGCTGCTGTTTTTTCCTTCAGTTTTTCTTTGCTATCGTACTCCACACATGAGTGAAATCATTTGGTACATGTATTTCTCCGACTGGCCTATTTGACTGAGCATAATACCCTCTAGCTCCATCCACGTTATTGCCAATGATAGGATTTGTTTTCTTCTTTTGGCTGCTTACTGCACTTTTTAAACTGGATTTTATTCTTCTTTTTTGTTTGTTGTTTCGCTATGTGCTTCAACCATTGCTCTCATGGTTATGAGCAATAGCTTTGTGTTAATTGATATGTACCTATATCTATCTATCTTTCTGTCTATCTATCAATCAATCAATCATCTATTTCTCTGTCCATCTGTCTTTGTGTAGAGAACAGTTAACCACATAGCCTATGTCACTTTCCTACATTATGCTTCCAAAAATCCTGCAAGGTAACTAGGCTGTATGGAGTGCACTTTCTTCACCGAGACACTTGCAGGTCGTGTCGGCAGTGTGTACTACAAAACCAGTAAATGGTTGTGCAGGGACATGAACCCGTGTCTCTATCCTCAGTCCACTTTCATCTCATTCTCACTTGCTGTCTGTATTTAGCCACATTCATTGACTAAGTGCTCCCTGAAGACCACAAGTATCCTTCCTCTGGGCCTGTTGTCGACAGAAAAGTACACTTGCTGCTTTGCTCACCACCACGTTTGAAGGACATCGGCATGATCACTGCTGACAGGACAGAGGGTCAAATAAAAAGGAACACCAATTTCTAGACAGGAGCAGTTGGGAGCTAAGAGTGTATTGTGGAGTGACGTGTTTATTTGATTGTCCAAACTTCCCTCTTTAGGTGGTTATTACTTCACATTCGTGAAGATCATAAAACCCACCGATTTCATAGGCCCAGATGCTTGTTATTACAGCAACTCAGTTATTGAGGTGAGAGAAAATGGGAAGGACGTTGCTGCACCACTAAATCTATGGCTGGGCCCTGCTGAAAACAAACAAAAAGAATTCACGGTGGCCAGATAGGGCTATTTTCTACTGACTGTCTCTGGGGGCTCAAACAGAATCCATTTGTTTAACTGTTTGTTTTTCAGTTTCACTCGTGTAGGGTACTTGTCCCCACACCTTCAGCTTGTAGTTTGTCTGTGTCCTTGGATCTCCTGTGAGTCTCCTGTAAGGAATCACGTAGGTTTCTTGAGTTTTTATCCGTTCTTTTAACCCTGTGTCTTTTGTTTGCAGCACTCAGAGCCTGACCTTTTATTCTGATGATTCAGAGCTGTGCCCTTATTGCACTTAAAAATGTTTTTTTATTGTCATTAGTCTACAATCATGTGAAGAACATTATGTTTACTCTGCTCCCCCTTCACCAAGTCCCCCCCGAAAATCCTCTTCAGTCTCTGTCCATCAGCGAGTAGTAAGATGCTATATAATCTCTACTAGTCTTCTCTGTGTTGTACAGCACTCATCATGCCCCACCGACCCCACGCAATATACATGCTTATCCTAATGAACCCATTCTTTCTCCCCGCACTTATCCATCCCCTCAGAACCACCCTGCCCAGTCCTTTTCCCTTTGGCAACTTTTAGTCAACTCTCGGGTTCTGTGAGTCCGCTGCTGTTTTATTCCTTCAGTTTTTCTTTGTTGTTATACTCCACACATGAGTGAAATCTTTTGATACTTGTCTTTCTCCGCCTGACCTATTTCTCTGAACATACTACCGTCTAGCTCCATCCACGTCATTGCAAATGGTAGGATTTGTTTTCTTCTTATGGCTGCTTACTGCACTTTGTAAACTGGATTTCATTCTTCCTTTTTGTTTGAAGTTTAGCTATGTGCTTTCACCATTCACTTCCTGGGTATGAGCAACAGCTTTGTGTCAATCGATATGTATCTGTATCTGTCTATCGCTCTGTCTGTCTGTAAATCTATCTATCGTTCTATATATCCTTCTATCTATCTCTCTGTCCTTCTCTTTATTTATCTATCCATCTATATAGCTTCCTATCGTCTATCATGTGTATCATCTATCTATCTATCATCTGTCATCTATCTATCTGTCTATCTATGAATCAATCATCTTTCTGTCTGCCCATCTATCCTTATGTACAGAACAGTTAACAACACCACCTATGTCACTTCCCTACATTATGCTTCCAAAAATATTGCAAAGTCACTAGGCCGTAGGGAGAGCACTGGGCTCACTGAGACAATTGCAGATCAAGTCAGCTGCGTGTGCTTACAAAACCAGTAAATGGTGCAGGGACTTGAACCCGTATCTCTGTCCTCTGTCCTCTTAAACCTCCTTCTCTCTTGCTAACTGTATTTAGCCACATTCATTGACTAAGTGCTCACTGAAGACCACAAGTATACTTCATCTGTGCCTGTTGTAGACAGAAAAGTATACTTGGTGCTTTACTCACCACCGTGTTTGACGGACATTGGCGTGTTCACCACTGATAGAAGGAGGGACAAATTAAAAGGAACACCTATTTCTAGACAGGAGCATTTGGGAGCAAAGTGTGTGTTGTGGAGAGACGTGTTTGGTTGAGTGTCCAAACTTCCCTCTTTATGTGGTTATTACTTCTTTACAATCGTGAACATCATCAAACCCAGTGATTTCAAACGCCCAGACGCTAATTATTACAGCAATTCATTTGTTGATGTGAGAAAAAATGAGAAGGACATTGCAGTACCACTCAATCTATACCTGGGCACCGCTGTAACCAAACCAAAAGAATTCACAGTGGCTAGGTAAGACTATTTTCTAGTGACTGTCTCTGGGGACTCAAACAGAATCCATTTGTTTCTTTGCTTCTCAGATTCACTTGTATTGTGTACCTGTCCCCGCCCCTCCAGCTTGTAGTTTGTCTGTGTCCTTGGATCTCAAGTGAGTCTCCAGTAAGGGAGCACGTAGGTGATCTTGAGTTTTCACCAGTTCTTCTAACTCTGTGTCTTTTGATTGGAGCAGTCAAAGCCTATACTTTTATTCTGATATTTGAGAGCTATGCTCTTACTGCACTTTGAAATTATTTTTTGTTCTCATTAATATACAATCACATGCAGAACATTATGTTTACTAGTGTACCCCCTTCACCAAGTCCTCGCCATATCCCAGTTACAGTCGCTCTCCGTCAGCGTGTAGTAAGATGCTGTAGAATCACTACTCGTCTTCTCTGTGTTGTATAGCCCTGCCCATGACCCTACAACCTACACATTATTCATGCTAATCCTAATGCCGCCATTCTTTTTCCCCACCCTTATCACACCCTTCCCACAAACCCTACCCAGTCCCTTTCTCTTTGGTAACTGTTAGTCCACTCTCGGGTACTGTGTGTCTGCTGCTGTTTTTTCCTTCAGTTTTTCTTTGCTATCGTACTCCACACATGAGTGAAATCATTTGGTACATGTATTTCTCTGACTGGCCTATTTGACTGAGCATAATACCCTCTAGCTCCATCCACGTTATTGCCAATGATAGGATTTGTTTTCTTCTTTTGGCTGCTTACTGCACTTTTTAAACTGGATTTTATTCTTCTTTTTTGTTTGTTGTTTCACTATGTGCTTCAACCATTGCTCTCATGGTTATGAGCAATAGCTTTGTGTTAATTGATATGTACCTATATCTATCTATCTTTCTGTCTATCTATCAATCAATCAATCATCTATTTCTCTGTCCATCTGTCTTTGTGTAGAGAACAGTTAACCACATAGCCTATGTCACTTTCCTACATTATGCTTCCAAAAATCCTGCAAGGTAACTAGGCTGTATGGAGTGCACTTTCTTCACCGAGACACTTGCAGGTCGTGTCGGCAGTGTGTACTACAAAACCAGTAAATGGTTGTGCAGGGACATGAACCCGTGTCTCTATCCTCAGTCCACTTTCATCTCATTCTCACTTGCTGTCTGTATTTAGCCACATTCATTGACTAAGTGCTCCCTGAAGACCACAAGTATCCTTCCTCTGGGCCTGTTGTCGACAGAAAAGTACACTTGCTGCTTTGCTCACCACCACGTTTGAAGGACATCGGCATGATCACTGCTGACAGGACAGAGGGTCAAATAAAAAGGAACACCAATTTCTAGACAGGAGCAGTTGGGAGCTAAGAGTGTATTGTGGAGTGACGTGTTTATTTGATTGTCCAAACTTCCCTCTTTAGGTGGTTATTACTTCACATTCGTGAAGATCATAAAACCCACCGATTTCATAGGCCCAGATGCTTGTTATTACAGCAACTCAGTTATTGAGGTGAGAGAAAATGGGAAGGACGTTGCTGCACCACTAAATCTATGGCTGGGCCCTGCTGAAAACAAACAAAAAGAATTCACGGTGGCCAGATAGGGCTATTTTCTACTGACTGTCTCTGGGGGCTCAAACAGAATCCATTTGTTTAACTGTTTGTTTTTCAGTTTCACTCGTGTAGGGTACTTGTCCCCACACCTTCAGCTTGTAGTTTGTCTGTGTCCTTGGATCTCCTGTGAGTCTCCTGTAAGGAATCACGTAGGTTTCTTGAGTTTTTATCCGTTCTTTTAACCCTGTGTCTTTTGTTTGCAGCACTCAGAGCCTGACCTTTAATTCTGATGATTCAGAGCTGTGCCCTTATTGCACTTAAAAATGTTTTTTTATTGTCATTAGTCTACAATCATGTGAAGAACATTATGTTTACTCTGCTCCCCCTTCACCAAGTCCCCCCCGAAAATCCTCTTCAGTCGCTGTCCATCAGCGAGTAGTAAGATGCTATATAATCTCTACTAGTCTTCTCTGTGTTGTACAGCACTCATCATGCCCCACCGACCCCACGCAATATACATGCTTATCCTAATGAACCCATTCTTTCTCCCCGCACTTATCCATCCCCTCAGAACCACCCTGCCCAGTCCTTTTCCCTTTGGCAACTTTTAGTCAACTCTCAGGTTCTGTGAGTCCGCTGCTGTTTTATTCCTTCAGTTTTTCTTTGTTGTTATACTCCACACATGAGTGAAATCTTTTGATACTTGTCTTTCTCCGCCTGACCTATTTCTCTGAACATACTACCGTCTAGCTCCATCCACGTCATTGCAAATGGTAGGATTTGTTTTCTTCTTATGGCTGCTTACTGCACTTTGTAAACTGGATTTCATTCTTCCTTTTTGTTTGAAGTTTAGCTATGTGCTTTCACCATTCACTTCCTGGGTATGAGCAACAGCTTTGTGTCAATCGATATGTATCTGTATCTGTCTATCGCTCTGTCTGTCTGTAAATCTATCTATCGTTCTATATATCCTTCTATCTATCTCTCTGTCCTTCTCTTTATTTATCTATCCATCTATCTAGCTTCCTATCGTCTATCATGTGTATCATCTATCTATCTATCATCTGTCATCTATCTATCTGTCTATCTATGAATCAATCATCTTTCTGTCTGCCCATCTATCCTTATGTACAGAACAGTTAACAACACCACCTATGTCACTTCCCTACATTATGCTTCCAAAAATATTGCAAAGTCACTAGGCCGTAGGGAGAGCACTGGGCTCACTGAGACAATTGCAGATCAAGTCAGCTGCGTGTGCTTACAAAACCAGTAAATGGTGCAGGGACTTGAACCCGTATCTCTGTCCTCTGTCCTCTTAAACCTCCTTCTCTCTTGCTAACTGTATTTAGCCACATTCATTGACTAAGTGCTCACTGAAGACCACAAGTATACTTCATCTGTGCCTGTTGTAGACAGAAAAGTATACTTGGTGCTTTACTCACCACCGTGTTTGACGGACATTGGCGTGTTCACCACTGATAGAAGGAGGAACAAATTAAAAGGAACACCTATTTCTAGACAGGAGCATTTGGGAGCAAAGTGTGTGTTGTGGAGAGACGTGTTTGGTTGAGTGTCCAAACTTCCCTCTTTATGTGGTTATTACTTCTTTACAATCGTGAACATCATCAAACCCAGTGATTTCAAACGCCCAGACGCTAATTATTACAGCAATTCATTTGTTGATGTGAGAAAAAATGAGAAGGACATTGCAGTACCACTCAATCTATACCTGGGCACCGCTGAAACCAAACCAAAAGAATTCACGGTGGCTAGGTAGGACTATTTTCTAGTGACTGTCTCTGGGGACTCAAACAGAATCCATTTGTTTCTTTGCTTCTCAGATTCACTTGTATTGTGTACCTGTCCCCGCCCCTCCAGCTTGTAGTTTGTCTGTGTCCTTGGATCTCAAGTGAGTCTCCAGTAAGGGAGCACGTAGGTGATCTTGAGTTTTCACCAGTTCTTCTAACTCTGTGTCTTTTGATTGGAGCAGTCAAAGCCTATACTTTTATTCTGATATTTGAGAGCTATGCTCTTACTGCACTTTGAAATTTTTTTTTGTTCTCATTAATATACAATCACATGCAGAACATTATGTTTACTAGTGTACCCCCTTCACCAAGTCCTCGCCATATCCCAGTTACAGTCGCTCTCCGTCAGCGTGTAGTAAGATGCTGTAGAATCACTACTTGTCTTCTCTGTGTTGTATAGCCCTGCCCATGACCCTACAACCTACACATTATTCATGCTAATCCTAATGCCGCCATTCTTTTTCCCCACCCTTATCACACCCTTCCCACAAACCCTACCCAGTCCCATTCTCTTTGGTAACTGTTAGTCCACTCTCGGGTACTGTGTGTCTGCTGCTGTTTTTTCCTTCAGTTTTTCTTTGCTATCGTACTCCACACATGAGTGAAATCATTTGGTACATGTATTTCTCCGACTGGCCTATTTGACTGAGCATAATACCCTCTAGCTCCATCCACGTTATTGCCAATGATAGGATTTGTTTTCTTCTTTTGGCTGCTTACTGCACTTTTTAAACTGGATTTTATTCTTCTTTTTTGTTTGTTGTTTCGCTATGTGCTTCAACCATTGCTCTCATGGTTATGAGCAATAGCTTTGTGTTAATTGATATGTACCTATATCTATCTATCTTTCTGTCTATCTATCAATCAATCAATCATCTATTTCTCTGTCCATCTGTCTTTGTGTAGAGAACAGTTAACCACATAGCCTATGTCACTTTCCTACATTATGCTTCCAAAAATCCTGCAAGGTAACTAGGCTGTATGGAGTGCACTTTCTTCACCGAGACACTTGCAGGTCGTGTCGGCAGTGTGTACTACAAAACCAGTAAATGGTTGTGCAGGGACATGAACCCGTGTCTCTATCCTCAGTCCACTTTCATCTCATTCTCACTTGCTGTCTGTATTTAGCCACATTCATTGACTAAGTGCTCCCTGAAGACCACAAGTATCCTTCCTCTGGGCCTGTTGTCGACAGAAAAGTACACTTGCTGCTTTGCTCACCACCACGTTTGAAGGACATCGGCATGATCACTGCTGACAGGACAGAGGGTCAAATAAAAAGGAACACCAATTTCTAGACAGGAGCAGTTGGGAGCTAAGAGTGTATTGTGGAGTGACGTGTTTATTTGATTGTCCAAACTTCCCTCTTTAGGTGGTTATTACTTCACATTCGTGAAGATCATAAAACCCACCGATTTCATAGGCCCAGATGCTTGTTATTACAGCAACTCAGTTATTGAGGTGAGAGAAAATGGGAAGGACGTTGCTGCACCACTAAATCTATGGCTGGGCCCTGCTGAAAACAAACAAAAAGAATTCACGGTGGCCAGATAGGGCTATTTTCTACTGACTGTCTCTGGGGGCTCAAACAGAATCCATTTGTTTAACTGTTTGTTTTTCAGTTTCACTCGTGTAGGGTACTTGTCCCCACACCTTCAGCTTGTAGTTTGTCTGTGTCCTTGGATCTCCTGTGAGTCTCCTGTAAGGAATCACGTAGGTTTCTTGAGTTTTTATCCGTTCTTTTAACCCTGTGTCTTTTGTTTGCAGCACTCAGAGCCTGACCTTTTATTCTGATGATTCAGAGCTGTGCCCTTATTGCACTTAAAAATGTTTTTTTATTGTCATTAGTCTACAATCATGTGAAGAACATTATGTTTACTCTGCTCCCCCTTCACCAAGTCCCCCCCGAAAATCCTCTTCAGTCTCTGTCCATCAGCGAGTAGTAAGATGCTATATAATCTCTACTAGTCTTCTCTGTGTTGTACAGCACTCATCATGCCCCACCGACCCCACGCAATATACATGCTTATCCTAATGAACCCATTCTTTCTCCCCGCACTTATCCATCCCCTCAGAACCACCCTGCCCAGTCCTTTTCCCTTTGGCAACTTTTAGTCAACTCTCGGGTTCTGTGAGTCCGCTGCTGTTTTATTCCTTCAGTTTTTCTTTGTTGTTATACTCCACACATGAGTGAAATCTTTTGATACTTGTCTTTCTCCGCCTGACCTATTTCTCTGAACATACTACCGTCTAGCTCCATCCACGTCATTGCAAATGGTAGGATTTGTTTTCTTCTTATGGCTGCTTACTGCACTTTGTAAACTGGATTTCATTCTTCCTTTTTGTTTGAAGTTTAGCTATGTGCTTTCACCATTCACTTCCTGGGTATGAGCAACAGCTTTGTGTCAATCGATATGTATCTGTATCTGTCTATCGCTCTGTCTGTCTGTAAATCTATCTATCGTTCTATATATCCTTCTATCTATCTCTCTGTCCTTCTCTTTATTTATCTATCCATCTATATAGCTTCCTATCGTCTATCATGTGTATCATCTATCTATCTATCATCTGTCATCTATCTATCTGTCTATCTATGAATCAATCATCTTTCTGTCTGCCCATCTATCCTTATGTACAGAACAGTTAACAACACCACCTATGTCACTTCCCTACATTATGCTTCCAAAAATATTGCAAAGTCACTAGGCCGTAGGGAGAGCACTGGGCTCACTGAGACAATTGCAGATCAAGTCAGCTGCGTGTGCTTACAAAACCAGTAAATGGTGCAGGGACTTGAACCCGTATCTCTGTCCTCTGTCCTCTTAAACCTCCTTCTCTCTTGCTAACTGTATTTAGCCACATTCATTGACTAAGTGCTCACTGAAGACCACAAGTATACTTCATCTGTGCCTGTTGTAGACAGAAAAGTATACTTGGTGCTTTACTCACCACCGTGTTTGACGGACATTGGCGTGTTCACCACTGATAGAAGGAGGGACAAATTAAAAGGAACACCTATTTCTAGACAGGAGCATTTGGGAGCAAAGTGTGTGTTGTGGAGAGACGTGTTTGGTTGAGTGTCCAAACTTCCCTCTTTATGTGGTTATTACTTCTTTACAATCGTGAACATCATCAAACCCAGTGATTTCAAACGCCCAGACGCTAATTATTACAGCAATTCATTTGTTGATGTGAGAAAAAATGAGAAGGACATTGCAGTACCACTCAATCTATACCTGGGCACCGCTGTAACCAAACCAAAAGAATTCACAGTGGCTAGGTAAGACTATTTTCTAGTGACTGTCTCTGGGGACTCAAACAGAATCCATTTGTTTCTTTGCTTCTCAGATTCACTTGTATTGTGTACCTGTCCCCGCCCCTCCAGCTTGTAGTTTGTCTGTGTCCTTGGATCTCAAGTGAGTCTCCAGTAAGGGAGCACGTAGGTGATCTTGAGTTTTCACCAGTTCTTCTAACTCTGTGTCTTTTGATTGGAGCAGTCAAAGCCTATACTTTTATTCTGATATTTGAGAGCTATGCTCTTACTGCACTTTGAAATTATTTTTTGTTCTCATTAATATACAATCACATGCAGAACATTATGTTTACTAGTGTACCCCCTTCACCAAGTCCTCGCCATATCCCAGTTACAGTCGCTCTCCGTCAGCGTGTAGTAAGATGCTGTAGAATCACTACTCGTCTTCTCTGTGTTGTATAGCCCTGCCCATGACCCTACAACCTACACATTATTCATGCTAATCCTAATGCCGCCATTCTTTTTCCCCACCCTTATCACACCCTTCCCACAAACCCTACCCAGTCCCTTTCTCTTTGGTAACTGTTAGTCCACTCTCGGGTACTGTGTGTCTGCTGCTGTTTTTTCCTTCAGTTTTTCTTTGCTATCGTACTCCACACATGAGTGAAATCATTTGGTACATGTATTTCTCTGACTGGCCTATTTGACTGAGCATAATACCCTCTAGCTCCATCCACGTTATTGCCAATGATAGGATTTGTTTTCTTCTTTTGGCTGCTTACTGCACTTTTTAAACTGGATTTTATTCTTCTTTTTTGTTTGTTGTTTCACTATGTGCTTCAACCATTGCTCTCATGGTTATGAGCAATAGCTTTGTGTTAATTGATATGTACCTATATCTATCTATCTTTCTGTCTATCTATCAATCAATCAATCATCTATTTCTCTGTCCATCTGTCTTTGTGTAGAGAACAGTTAACCACATAGCCTATGTCACTTTCCTACATTATGCTTCCAAAAATCCTGCAAGGTAACTAGGCTGTATGGAGTGCACTTTCTTCACCGAGACACTTGCAGGTCGTGTCGGCAGTGTGTACTACAAAACCAGTAAATGGTTGTGCAGGGACATGAACCCGTGTCTCTATCCTCAGTCCACTTTCATCTCATTCTCACTTGCTGTCTGTATTTAGCCACATTCATTGACTAAGTGCTCCCTGAAGACCACAAGTATCCTTCCTCTGGGCCTGTTGTCGACAGAAAAGTACACTTGCTGCTTTGCTCACCACCACGTTTGAAGGACATCGGCATGATCACTGCTGACAGGACAGAGGGTCAAATAAAAAGGAACACCAATTTCTAGACAGGAGCAGTTGGGAGCTAAGAGTGTATTGTGGAGTGACGTGTTTATTTGATTGTCCAAACTTCCCTCTTTAGGTGGTTATTACTTCACATTCGTGAAGATCATAAAACCCACCGATTTCATAGGCCCAGATGCTTGTTATTACAGCAACTCAGTTATTGAGGTGAGAGAAAATGGGAAGGACGTTGCTGCACCACTAAATCTATGGCTGGGCCCTGCTGAAAACAAACAAAAAGAATTCACGGTGGCCAGATAGGGCTATTTTCTACTGACTGTCTCTGGGGGCTCAAACAGAATCCATTTGTTTAACTGTTTGTTTTTCAGTTTCACTCGTGTAGGGTACTTGTCCCCACACCTTCAGCTTGTAGTTTGTCTGTGTCCTTGGATCTCCTGTGAGTCTCCTGTAAGGAATCACGTAGGTTTCTTGAGTTTTTATCCGTTCTTTTAACCCTGTGTCTTTTGTTTGCAGCACTCAGAGCCTGACCTTTAATTCTGATGATTCAGAGCTGTGCCCTTATTGCACTTAAAAATGTTTTTTTATTGTCATTAGTCTACAATCATGTGAAGAACATTATGTTTACTCTGCTCCCCCTTCACCAAGTCCCCCCCGAAAATCCTCTTCAGTCGCTGTCCATCAGCGAGTAGTAAGATGCTATATAATCTCTACTAGTCTTCTCTGTGTTGTACAGCACTCATCATGCCCCACCGACCCCACGCAATATACATGCTTATCCTAATGAACCCATTCTTTCTCCCCGCACTTATCCATCCCCTCAGAACCACCCTGCCCAGTCCTTTTCCCTTTGGCAACTTTTAGTCAACTCTCAGGTTCTGTGAGTCCGCTGCTGTTTTATTCCTTCAGTTTTTCTTTGTTGTTATACTCCACACATGAGTGAAATCTTTTGATACTTGTCTTTCTCCGCCTGACCTATTTCTCTGAACATACTACCGTCTAGCTCCATCCACGTCATTGCAAATGGTAGGATTTGTTTTCTTCTTATGGCTGCTTACTGCACTTTGTAAACTGGATTTCATTCTTCCTTTTTGTTTGAAGTTTAGCTATGTGCTTTCACCATTCACTTCCTGGGTATGAGCAACAGCTTTGTGTCAATCGATATGTATCTGTATCTGTCTATCGCTCTGTCTGTCTGTAAATCTATCTATCGTTCTATATATCCTTCTATCTATCTCTCTGTCCTTCTCTTTATTTATCTATCCATCTATCTAGCTTCCTATCGTCTATCATGTGTATCATCTATCTATCTATCATCTGTCATCTATCTATCTGTCTATCTATGAATCAATCATCTTTCTGTCTGCCCATCTATCCTTATGTACAGAACAGTTAACAACACCACCTATGTCACTTCCCTACATTATGCTTCCAAAAATATTGCAAAGTCACTAGGCCGTAGGGAGAGCACTGGGCTCACTGAGACAATTGCAGATCAAGTCAGCTGCGTGTGCTTACAAAACCAGTAAATGGTGCAGGGACTTGAACCCGTATCTCTGTCCTCTGTCCTCTTAAACCTCCTTCTCTCTTGCTAACTGTATTTAGCCACATTCATTGACTAAGTGCTCACTGAAGACCACAAGTATACTTCATCTGTGCCTGTTGTAGACAGAAAAGTATACTTGGTGCTTTACTCACCACCGTGTTTGACGGACATTGGCGTGTTCACCACTGATAGAAGGAGGAACAAATTAAAAGGAACACCTATTTCTAGACAGGAGCATTTGGGAGCAAAGTGTGTGTTGTGGAGAGACGTGTTTGGTTGAGTGTCCAAACTTCCCTCTTTATGTGGTTATTACTTCTTTACAATCGTGAACATCATCAAACCCAGTGATTTCAAACGCCCAGACGCTAATTATTACAGCAATTCATTTGTTGATGTGAGAAAAAATGAGAAGGACATTGCAGTACCACTCAATCTATACCTGGGCACCGCTGAAACCAAACCAAAAGAATTCACGGTGGCTAGGTAGGACTATTTTCTAGTGACTGTCTCTGGGGACTCAAACAGAATCCATTTGTTTCTTTGCTTCTCAGATTCACTTGTATTGTGTACCTGTCCCCGCCCCTCCAGCTTGTAGTTTGTCTGTGTCCTTGGATCTCAAGTGAGTCTCCAGTAAGGGAGCACGTAGGTGATCTTGAGTTTTCACCAGTTCTTCTAACTCTGTGTCTTTTGATTGGAGCAGTCAAAGCCTATACTTTTATTCTGATATTTGAGAGCTATGCTCTTACTGCACTTTGAAATTTTTTTTTGTTCTCATTAATATACAATCACATGCAGAACATTATGTTTACTAGTGTACCCCCTTCACCAAGTCCTCGCCATATCCCAGTTACAGTCGCTCTCCGTCAGCGTGTAGTAAGATGCTGTAGAATCACTACTTGTCTTCTCTGTGTTGTATAGCCCTGCCCATGACCCTACAACCTACACATTATTCATGCTAATCCTAATGCCGCCATTCTTTTTCCCCACCCTTATCACACCCTTCCCACAAACCCTACCCAGTCCCATTCTCTTTGGTAACTGTTAGTCCACTCTCGGGTACTGTGTGTCTGCTGCTGTTTTTTCCTTCAGTTTTTCTTTGCTATCGTACTCCACACATGAGTGAAATCATTTGGTACATGTATTTCTCCGACTGGCCTATTTGACTGAGCATAATACCCTCTAGCTCCATCCACGTTATTGCCAATGATAGGATTTGTTTTCTTCTTTTGGCTGCTTACTGCACTTTTTAAACTGGATTTTATTCTTCTTTTTTGTTTGTTGTTTCGCTATGTGCTTCAACCATTGCTCTCATGGTTATGAGCAATAGCTTTGTGTTAATTGATATGTACCTATATCTATCTATCTTTCTGTCTATCTATCAATCAATCAATCATCTATTTCTCTGTCCATCTGTCTTTGTGTAGAGAACAGTTAACCACATAGCCTATGTCACTTTCCTACATTATGCTTCCAAAAATCCTGCAAGGTAACTAGGCTGTATGGAGTGCACTTTCTTCACCGAGACACTTGCAGGTCGTGTCGGCAGTGTGTACTACAAAACCAGTAAATGGTTGTGCAGGGACATGAACCCGTGTCTCTATCCTCAGTCCACTTTCATCTCATTCTCACTTGCTGTCTGTATTTAGCCACATTCATTGACTAAGTGCTCCCTGAAGACCACAAGTATCCTTCCTCTGGGCCTGTTGTCGACAGAAAAGTACACTTGCTGCTTTGCTCACCACCACGTTTGAAGGACATCGGCATGATCACTGCTGACAGGACAGAGGGTCAAATAAAAAGGAACACCAATTTCTAGACAGGAGCAGTTGGGAGCTAAGAGTGTATTGTGGAGTGACGTGTTTATTTGATTGTCCAAACTTCCCTCTTTAGGTGGTTATTACTTCACATTCGTGAAGATCATAAAACCCACCGATTTCATAGGCCCAGATGCTTGTTATTACAGCAACTCAGTTATTGAGGTGAGAGAAAATGGGAAGGACGTTGCTGCACCACTAAATCTATGGCTGGGCCCTGCTGAAAACAAACAAAAAGAATTCACGGTGGCCAGATAGGGCTATTTTCTACTGACTGTCTCTGGGGGCTCAAACAGAATCCATTTGTTTAACTGTTTGTTTTTCAGTTTCACTCGTGTAGGGTACTTGTCCCCACACCTTCAGCTTGTAGTTTGTCTGTGTCCTTGGATCTCCTGTGAGTCTCCTGTAAGGAATCACGTAGGTTTCTTGAGTTTTTATCCGTTCTTTTAACCCTGTGTCTTTTGTTTGCAGCACTCAGAGCCTGACCTTTTATTCTGATGATTCAGAGCTGTGCCCTTATTGCACTTAAAAATGTTTTTTTATTGTCATTAGTCTACAATCATGTGAAGAACATTATGTTTACTCTGCTCCCCCTTCACCAAGTCCCCCCCGAAAATCCTCTTCAGTCTCTGTCCATCAGCGAGTAGTAAGATGCTATATAATCTCTACTAGTCTTCTCTGTGTTGTACAGCACTCATCATGCCCCACCGACCCCACGCAATATACATGCTTATCCTAATGAACCCATTCTTTCTCCCCGCACTTATCCATCCCCTCAGAACCACCCTGCCCAGTCCTTTTCCCTTTGGCAACTTTTAGTCAACTCTCGGGTTCTGTGAGTCCGCTGCTGTTTTATTCCTTCAGTTTTTCTTTGTTGTTATACTCCACACATGAGTGAAATCTTTTGATACTTGTCTTTCTCCGCCTGACCTATTTCTCTGAACATACTACCGTCTAGCTCCATCCACGTCATTGCAAATGGTAGGATTTGTTTTCTTCTTATGGCTGCTTACTGCACTTTGTAAACTGGATTTCATTCTTCCTTTTTGTTTGAAGTTTAGCTATGTGCTTTCACCATTCACTTCCTGGGTATGAGCAACAGCTTTGTGTCAATCGATATGTATCTGTATCTGTCTATCGCTCTGTCTGTCTGTAAATCTATCTATCGTTCTATATATCCTTCTATCTATCTCTCTGTCCTTCTCTTTATTTATCTATCCATCTATCTAGCTTCCTATCGTCTATCATGTGTATCATCTATCTATCTATCATCTGTCATCTATCTATCTGTCTATCTATGAATCAATCATCTTTCTGTCTGCCCATCTATCCTTATGTACAGAACAGTTAACAACACCACCTATGTCACTTCCCTACATTATGCTTCCAAAAATATTGCAAAGTCACTAGGCCGTAGGGAGAGCACTGGGCTCACTGAGACAATTGCAGATCAAGTCAGCTGCGTGTGCTTACAAAACCAGTAAATGGTGCAGGGACTTGAACCCGTATCTCTGTCCTCTGTCCTCTTAAACCTCCTTCTCTCTTGCTAACTGTATTTAGCCACATTCATTGACTAAGTGCTCACTGAAGACCACAAGTATACTTCATCTGTGCCTGTTGTAGACAGAAAAGTATACTTGGTGCTTTACTCACCACCGTGTTTGACGGACATTGGCGTGTTCACCACTGATAGAAGGAGGAACAAATTAAAAGGAACACCTATTTCTAGACAGGAGCATTTGGGAGCAAAGTGTGTGTTGTGGAGAGACGTGTTTGGTTGAGTGTCCAAACTTCCCTCTTTATGTGGTTATTACTTCTTTACAATCGTGAACATCATCAAACCCAGTGATTTCAAACGCCCAGACGCTAATTATTACAGCAATTCATTTGTTGATGTGAGAAAAAATGAGAAGGACATTGCAGTACCACTCAATCTATACCTGGGCACCGCTGAAACCAAACCAAAAGAATTCACGGTGGCTAGGTAGGACTATTTTCTAGTGACTGTCTCTGGGGACTCAAACAGAATCCATTTGTTTCTTTGCTTCTCAGATTCACTTGTATTGTGTACCTGTCCCCGCCCCTCCAGCTTGTAGTTTGTCTGTGTCCTTGGATCTCAAGTGAGTCTCCAGTAAGGGAGCACGTAGGTGATCTTGAGTTTTCACCAGTTCTTCTAACTCTGTGTCTTTTGATTGGAGCAGTCAAAGCCTATACTTTTATTCTGATATTTGAGAGCTATGCTCTTACTGCACTTTGAAATTTTTTTTTGTTCTCATTAATATACAATCACATGCAGAACATTATGTTTACTAGTGTACCCCCTTCACCAAGTCCTCGCCATATCCCAGTTACAGTCGCTCTCCGTCAGCGTGTAGTAAGATGCTGTAGAATCACTACTTGTCTTCTCTGTGTTGTATAGCCCTGCCCATGACCCTACAACCTACACATTATTCATGCTAATCCTAATGCCGCCATTCTTTTTCCCCACCCTTATCACACCCTTCCCACAAACCCTACCCAGTCCCATTCTCTTTGGTAACTGTTAGTCCACTCTCGGGTACTGTGTGTCTGCTGCTGTTTTTTCCTTCAGTTTTTCTTTGCTATCGTACTCCACACATGAGTGAAATCATTTGGTACATGTATTTCTCCGACTGGCCTATTTGACTGAGCATAATACCCTCTAGCTCCATCCACGTTATTGCCAATGATAGGATTTGTTTTCTTCTTTTGGCTGCTTACTGCACTTTTTAAACTGGATTTTATTCTTCTTTTTTGTTTGTTGTTTCGCTATGTGCTTCAACCATTGCTCTCATGGTTATGAGCAATAGCTTTGTGTTAATTGATATGTACCTATATCTATCTATCTTTCTGTCTATCTATCAATCAATCAATCATCTATTTCTCTGTCCATCTGTCTTTGTGTAGAGAACAGTTAACCACATAGCCTATGTCACTTTCCTACATTATGCTTCCAAAAATCCTGCAAGGTAACTAGGCTGTATGGAGTGCACTTTCTTCACCGAGACACTTGCAGGTCGTGTCGGCAGTGTGTACTACAAAACCAGTAAATGGTTGTGCAGGGACATGAACCCGTGTCTCTATCCTCAGTCCACTTTCATCTCATTCTCACTTGCTGTCTGTATTTAGCCACATTCATTGACTAAGTGCTCCCTGAAGACCACAAGTATCCTTCCTCTGGGCCTGTTGTCGACAGAAAAGTACACTTGCTGCTTTGCTCACCACCACGTTTGAAGGACATCGGCATGATCACTGCTGACAGGACAGAGGGTCAAATAAAAAGGAACACCAATTTCTAGACAGGAGCAGTTGGGAGCTAAGAGTGTATTGTGGAGTGACGTGTTTATTTGATTGTCCAAACTTCCCTCTTTAGGTGGTTATTACTTCACATTCGTGAAGATCATAAAACCCACCGATTTCATAGGCCCAGATGCTTGTTATTACAGCAACTCAGTTATTGAGGTGAGAGAAAATGGGAAGGACGTTGCTGCACCACTAAATCTATGGCTGGGCCCTGCTGAAAACAAACAAAAAGAATTCACGGTGGCCAGATAGGGCTATTTTCTACTGACTGTCTCTGGGGGCTCAAACAGAATCCATTTGTTTAACTGTTTGTTTTTCAGTTTCACTCGTGTAGGGTACTTGTCCCCACACCTTCAGCTTGTAGTTTGTCTGTGTCCTTGGATCTCCTGTGAGTCTCCTGTAAGGAATCACGTAGGTTTCTTGAGTTTTTATCCGTTCTTTTAACCCTGTGTCTTTTGTTTGCAGCACTCAGAGCCTGACCTTTAATTCTGATGATTCAGAGCTGTGCCCTTATTGCACTTAAAAATGTTTTTTTATTGTCATTAGTCTACAATCATGTGAAGAACATTATGTTTACTCTGCTCCCCCTTCACCAAGTCCCCCCCGAAAATCCTCTTCAGTCGCTGTCCATCAGCGAGTAGTAAGATGCTATATAATCTCTACTAGTCTTCTCTGTGTTGTACAGCACTCATCATGCCCCACCGACCCCACGCAATATACATGCTTATCCTAATGAACCCATTCTTTCTCCCCGCACTTATCCATCCCCTCAGAACCACCCTGCCCAGTCCTTTTCCCTTTGGCAACTTTTAGTCAACTCTCAGGTTCTGTGAGTCCGCTGCTGTTTTATTCCTTCAGTTTTTCTTTGTTGTTATACTCCACACATGAGTGAAATCTTTTGATACTTGTCTTTCTCCGCCTGACCTATTTCTCTGAACATACTACCGTCTAGCTCCATCCACGTCATTGCAAATGGTAGGATTTGTTTTCTTCTTATGGCTGCTTACTGCACTTTGTAAACTGGATTTCATTCTTCCTTTTTGTTTGAAGTTTAGCTATGTGCTTTCACCATTCACTTCCTGGGTATGAGCAACAGCTTTGTGTCAATCGATATGTATCTGTATCTGTCTATCGCTCTGTCTGTCTGTAAATCTATCTATCGTTCTATATATCCTTCTAACTATCTCTCTGTCCTTCTCTTTATTTATCTATCCATCTATCTAGCTTCCTATCGTCTATCATGTGTATCATCTATCTATCTATCATCTGTCATCTATCTATCTGTCTATCTATGAATCAATCATCTTTCTGTCTGCCCATCTATCCTTATGTACAGAACAGTTAACAACACCACCTATGTCACTTCCCTACATTATGCTTCCAAAAATATTGCAAAGTCACTAGGCCGTAGGGAGAGCACTGGGCTCACTGAGACAATTGCAGATCAAGTCAGCTGCGTGTGCTTACAAAACCAGTAAATGGTGCAGGGACTTGAACCCGTATCTCTGTCCTCTGTCCTCTTAAACCTCCTTCTCTCTTGCTAACTGTATTTAGCCACATTCATTGACTAAGTGCTCACTGAAGACCACAAGTATACTTCATCTGTGCCTGTTGTAGACAGAAAAGTATACTTGGTGCTTTACTCACCACCGTGTTTGACGGACATTGGCGTGTTCACCACTGATAGAAGGAGGAACAAATTAAAAGGAACACCTATTTCTAGACAGGAGCATTTGGGAGCAAAGTGTGTGTTGTGGAGAGACGTGTTTGGTTGAGTGTCCAAACTTCCCTCTTTATGTGGTTATTACTTCTTTACAATCGTGAACATCATCAAACCCAGTGATTTCAAACGCCCAGACGCTAATTATTACAGCAATTCATTTGTTGATGTGAGAAAAAATGAGAAGGACATTGCAGTACCACTCAATCTATACCTGGGCACCGCTGAAACCAAACCAAAAGAATTCACGGTGGCTAGGTAGGACTATTTTCTAGTGACTGTCTCTGGGGACTCAAACAGAATCCATTTGTTTCTTTGCTTCTCAGATTCACTTGTATTGTGTACCTGTCCCCGCCCCTCCAGCTTGTAGTTTGTCTGTGTCCTTGGATCTCAAGTGAGTCTCCAGTAAGGGAGCACGTAGGTGATCTTGAGTTTTCACCAGTTCTTCTAACTCTGTGTCTTTTGATTGGAGCAGTCAAAGCCTATACTTTTATTCTGATATTTGAGAGCTATGCTCTTACTGCACTTTGAAATTTTTTTTTGTTCTCATTAATATACAATCACATGCAGAACATTATGTTTACTAGTGTACCCCCTTCACCAAGTCCTCGCCATATCCCAGTTACAGTCGCTCTCCGTCAGCGTGTAGTAAGATGCTGTAGAATCACTACTTGTCTTCTCTGTGTTGTATAGCCCTGCCCATGACCCTACAACCTACACATTATTCATGCTAATCCTAATGCCCCCATTCTTTTTCCCCGCCCTTATCACTCCCTTGCCACAAACCCTACCCAGTCCCTTTCTCTTTGATAACTGTTAGTCCACTCTCGGGTACTGTGTGTCTGCTGCTGTTTTTTCCTTCAGTTTTTCTTTGCTATCGTACTCCACACATGAGTGAAATCATTTGGTACATGTATTTCTCCGACTGGCCTATTTGACTGAGCATAATACCCTCTAGCTCCATCCACGTTATTGCCAATGATAGGATTTGTTTTCTTCTTTTGGCTGCTTACTGCACTTTTTAAACTGGATTTTATTCTTCTTTTTTGTTTGTTGTTTCGCTATGTGCTTCAACCATTGCTCTCATGGTTATGAGCAATAGCTTTGTGTTAATTGATATGTACCTATATCTATCTATCTTTCTGTCTATCTATCAATCAATCAATCATCTATTTCTCTGTCCATCTGTCTTTGTGTAGAGAACAGTTAACCACATAGCCTATGTCACTTTCCTACATTATGCTTCCAAAAATCCTGCAAGGTAACTAGGCTGTATGGAGTGCACTTTCTTCACCGAGACACTTGCAGGTCGTGTCGGCAGTGTGTACTACAAAACCAGTAAATGGTTGTGCAGGGACATGAACCCGTGTCTCTATCCTCAGTCCACTTTCATCTCATTCTCACTTGCTGTCTGTATTTAGCCACATTCATTGACTAAGTGCTCCCTGAAGACCACAAGTATCCTTCCTCTGGGCCTGTTGTCGACAGAAAAGTACACTTGCTGCTTTGCTCACCACCACGTTTGAAGGACATCGGCATGATCACTGCTGACAGGACAGAGGGTCAAATAAAAAGGAACACCAATTTCTAGACAGGAGCAGTTGGGAGCTAAGAGTGTATTGTGGAGTGACGTGTTTATTTGATTGTCCAAACTTCCCTCTTTAGGTGGTTATTACTTCACATTCGTGAAGATCATAAAACCCACCGATTTCATAGGCCCAGATGCTTGTTATTACAGCAACTCAGTTATTGAGGTGAGAGAAAATGGGAAGGACGTTGCTGCACCACTAAATCTATGGCTGGGCCCTGCTGAAAACAAACAAAAAGAATTCACGGTGGCCAGATAGGGCTATTTTCTACTGACTGTCTCTGGGGGCTCAAACAGAATCCATTTGTTTAACTGTTTGTTTTTCAGTTTCACTCGTGTAGGGTACTTGTCCCCACACCTTCAGCTTGTAGTTTGTCTGTGTCCTTGGATCTCCTGTGAGTCTCCTGTAAGGAATCACGTAGGTTTCTTGAGTTTTTATCCGTTCTTTTAACCCTGTGTCTTTTGTTTGCAGCACTCAGAGCCTGACCTTTTATTCTGATGATTCAGAGCTGTGCCCTTATTGCACTTAAAAATGTTTTTTTATTGTCATTAGTCTACAATCATGTGAAGAACATTATGTTTACTCTGCTCCCCCTTCACCAAGTCCCCCCCGAAAATCCTCTTCAGTTGCTGTCCATCAGCGAGTAGTAAGATGCTATATAATCTCTACTAGTCTTCTCTGTGTTGTACAGCACTCATCATGCCCCACCGACCCCACGCAATATACATGCTTATCCTAATGAACCCATTCTTTCTCCCCGCACTTATCCATCCCCTCAGAACCACCCTGCCCAGTCCTTTTCCCTTTGGCAACTTTTAGTCAACTCTCAGGTTCTGTGAGTCCGCTGCTGTTTTATTCCTTCAGTTTTTCTTTGTTGTTATACTCCACACATGAGTGAAATCTTTTGATACTTGTCTTTCTCCGCCTGACCTATTTCTCTGAACATACTACCGTCTAGCTCCATCCACGTCATTGCAAATGGTAGGATTTGTTTTCTTCTTATGGCTGCTTACTGCACTTTGTAAACTGGATTTCATTCTTCCTTTTTGTTTGAAGTTTAGCTATGTGCTTTCACCATTCACTTCCTGGGTATGAGCAACAGCTTTGTGTCAATCGATATGTATCTGTATCTGTCTATCGCTCTGTCTGTCTGTAAATCTATCTATCGTTCTATATATCCTTCTATCTATCTCTCTGTCCTTCTCTTTATTTATCTATCCATCTATCTAGCTTCCTATCGTCTATCATGTGTATCATCTATCTATCTATCATCTGTCATCTATCTATCTGTCTATCTATGAATCAATCATCTTTCTGTCTGCCCATCTATCCTTATGTACAGAACAGTTAACAACACCACCTATGTCACTTCCCTACATTATGCTTCCAAAAATATTGCAAAGTCACTAGGCCGTAGGGAGAGCACTGGGCTCACTGAGACAATTGCAGATCAAGTCAGCTGCGTGTGCTTACAAAACCAGTAAATGGTGCAGGGACTTGAACCCGTATCTCTGTCCTCTGTCCTCTTAAACCTCCTTCTCTCTTGCTAACTGTATTTAGCCACATTCATTGACTAAGTGCTCACTGAAGACCACAAGTATACTTCATCTGTGCCTGTTGTAGACAGAAAAGTATACTTGGTGCTTTACTCACCACCGTGTTTGACGGACATTGGCGTGTTCACCACTGATAGAAGGAGGGACAAATTAAAAGGAACACCTATTTCTAGACAGGAGCATTTGGGAGCAAAGTGTGTGTTGTGGAGAGACGTGTTTGGTTGAGTGTCCAAACTTCCCTCTTTATGTGGTTATTACTTCTTTACAATCGTGAACATCATCAAACCCAGTGATTTCAAACGCCCAGACGCTAATTATTACAGCAATTCATTTGTTGATGTGAGAAAAAATGAGAAGGACATTGCAGTACCACTCAATCTATACCTGGGCACCGCTGAAACCAAACCAAAAGAATTCACGGTGGCTAGGTAGGACTATTTTCTAGTGACTGTCTCTGGGGACTCAAACAGAATCCATTTGTTTCTTTGCTTCTCAGATTCACTTGTATTGTGTACCTGTCCCCGCCCCTCCAGCTTGTAGTTTGTCTGTGTCCTTGGATCTCAAGTGAGTCTCCAGTAAGGGAGCACGTAGGTGATCTTGAGTTTTCACCAGTTCTTCTAACTCTGTGTCTTTTGATTGGAGCAGTCAAAGCCTATACTTTTATTCTGATATTTGAGAGCTATGCTCTTACTGCACTTTGAAATTTTTTTTTGTTCTCATTAATATACAATCACATGCAGAACATTATGTTTACTAGTGTACCCCCTTCACCAAGTCCTCGCCATATCCCAGTTACAGTCGCTCTCCGTCAGCGTGTAGTAAGATGCTGTAGAATCACTACTTGTCTTCTCTGTGTTGTATAGCCCTGCCCATGACCCTACAACCTACACATTATTCATGCTAATCCTAATGCCGCCATTCTTTTTCCCCACCCTTATCACACCCTTCCCACAAACCCTACCCAGTCCCTTTCTCTTTGGTAACTGTTAGTCCACTCTCGGGTACTGTGTGTCTGCTGCTGTTTTTTCCTTCAGTTTTTCTTTGCTATCGTACTCCACACATGAGTGAAATCATTTGGTACATGTATTTCTCCGACTGGCCTATTTGACTGAGCATAATACCCTCTAGCTCCATCCACGTTATTGCCAATGATAGGATTTGTTTTCTTCTTTTGGCTGCTTACTGCACTTTTTAAACTGGATTTTATTCTTCTTTTTTGTTTGTTGTTTCGCTATGTGCTTCAACCATTGCTCTCATGGTTATGAGCAATAGCTTTGTGTTAATTGATATGTACCTATATCTATCTATCTTTCTGTCTATCTATCAATCAATCAATCATCTATTTCTCTGTCCATCTGTCTTTGTGTAGAGAACAGTTAACCACATAGCCTATGTCACTTTCCTACATTATGCTTCCAAAAATCCTGCAAGGTAACTAGGCTGTATGGAGTGCACTTTCTTCACCGAGACACTTGCAGGTCGTGTCGGCAGTGTGTACTACAAAACCAGTAAATGGTTGTGCAGGGACATGAACCCGTGTCTCTATCCTCAGTCCACTTTCATCTCATTCTCACTTGCTGTCTGTATTTAGCCACATTCATTGACTAAGTGCTCCCTGAAGACCACAAGTATCCGTCCTCTGGGCCTGTTGTCGACAGAAAAGTACACTTGCTGCTTTGCTCACCACCACGTTTGAAGGACATCGGCACGATCACTGCTGACAGGACAGAGGGTCAAATAAAAAGGAACACCAATTTCTAGACAGGAGCAGTTGGGAGCTAAGAGTGTATTGTGGAGTGACGTGTTTATTTGATTGTCCAAACTTCCCTCTTTAGGTGGTTATTACTTCACATTCGTGAAGATCATAAAACCCACCGATTTCATAGGCCCAGATGCTTGTTATTACAGCAACTCAGTTATTGAGGTGAGAGAAAATGGGAAGGACGTTGCTGCACCACTAAATCTATGGCTGGGCCCTGCTGAAAACAAACAAAAAGAATTCACGGTGGCCAGATAGGGCTATTTTCTACTGACTGTCTCTGGGGGCTCAAACAGAATCCATTTGTTTAACTGTTTGTTTTTCAGTTTCACTCGTGTAGGGTACTTGTCCCCACACCTTCAGCTTGTAGTTTGTCTGTGTCCTTGGATCTCCTGTGAGTCTCCTGTAAGGAATCACGTAGGTTTCTTGAGTTTTTATCCGTTCTTTTAACCCTGTGTCTTTTGTTTGCAGCACTCAGAGCCTGACCTTTTATTCTGATGATTCAGAGCTGTGCCCTTATTGCACTTAAAAATGTTTTTTTATTGTCATTAGTCTACAATCATGTGAAGAACATTATGTTTACTCTGCTCCCCCTTCACCAAGTCCCCCCCGAAAA
Organism: Manis pentadactyla; assembly: GCF_030020395.1. NCBI lineage: Eukaryota > Metazoa > Chordata > Mammalia > Pholidota > Manidae > Manis > Manis pentadactyla. The sequence goes on along the minus strand of NC_080027.1, from coordinate 130,057,072 downwards.
TCCTCTTCAGTCGCTGTCCATCAGCGAGTAGTAAGATGCTATATAATCTCTACTAGTCTTCTCTGTGTTGTACAGCACTCATCATGCCCCACCGACCCCACGCAATATACATGCTTATCCTAATGAACCCATTCTTTCTCCCCGCACTTACCCATCCCCTCAGAACCACCCTGCCCAGTCCTTTTCCCTTTGGCAACTTTTAGTCAACTCTCAGGTTCTGTGAGTCCGCTGCTGTTTTATTCCTTCAGTTTTTCTTTGTTGTTATACTCCACACATGAGTGAAATCTTTTGATACTTGTCTTTCTCCGCCTGACCTATTTCTCTGAACATACTACCGTCTAGCTCCATCCACGTCATTGCAAATGGTAGGATTTGTTTTCTTCTTATGGCTGCTTACTGCACTTTGTAAACTGGATTTCATTCTTCCTTTTTGTTTGAAGTTTAGCTATGTGCTTTCACCATTCACTTCCTGGGTATGAGCAACAGCTTTGTGTCAATCGATATGTATCTGTATCTGTCTATCGCTCTGTCTGTCTGTAAATCTATCTATCGTTCTATATATCCTTCTATCTATCTCTCTGTCCTTCTCTTTATTTATCTATCCATCTATCTAGCTTCCTATCGTCTATCATGTGTATCATCTATCTATCTATCATCTGTCATCTATCTATCTGTCTATCTATGAATCAATCATCTTTCTGTCTGCCCATCTATCCTTATGTACAGAACAGTTAACAACACCACCTATGTCACTTCCCTACATTATGCTTCCAAAAATATTGCAAAGTCACTAGGCCGTAGGGAGAGCACTGGGCTCACTGAGACAATTGCAGATCAAGTCAGCTGCGTGTGCTTACAAAACCAGTAAATGGTGCAGGGACTTGAACCCGTATCTCTGTCCTCTGTCCTCTTAAACCTCCTTCTCTCTTGCTAACTGTATTTAGCCACATTCATTGACTAAGTGCTCACTGAAGACCACAAGTATACTTCATCTGTGCCTGTTGTAGACAGAAAAGTATACTTGGTGCTTTACTCACCACCGTGTTTGACGGACATTGGCGTGTTCACCACTGATAGAAGGAGGGACAAATTAAAAGGAACACCTATTTCTAGACAGGAGCATTTGGGAGCAAAGTGTGTGTTGTGGAGAGACGTGTTTGGTTGAGTGTCCAAACTTCCCTCTTTATGTGGTTATTACTTCTTTACAATCGTGAACATCATCAAACCCAGTGATTTCAAACGCCCAGACGCTAATTATTACAGCAATTCATTTGTTGATGTGAGAAAAAATGAGAAGGACATTGCAGTACCACTCAATCTATACCTGGGCACCGCTGAAACCAAACCAAAAGAATTCACGGTGGCTAGGTAGGACTATTTTCTAGTGACTGTCTCTGGGGACTCAAACAGAATCCATTTGTTTCTTTGCTTCTCAGATTCACTTGTATTGTGTACCTGTCCCCGCCCCTCCAGCTTGTAGTTTGTCTGTGTCCTTGGATCTCAAGTGAGTCTCCAGTAAGGGAGCACGTAGGTGATCTTGAGTTTTCACCAGTTCTTCTAACTCTGTGTCTTTTGATTGGAGCAGTCAAAGCCTATACTTTTATTCTGATATTTGAGAGCTATGCTCTTACTGCACTTTGAAATTTTTTTTTGTTCTCATTAATATACAATCACATGCAGAACATTATGTTTACTAGTGTACCCCCTTCACCAAGTCCTCGCCATATCCCAGTTACAGTCGCTCTCCGTCAGCGTGTAGTAAGATGCTGTAGAATCACTACTTGTCTTCTCTGTGTTGTATAGCCCTGCCCATGACCCTACAACCTACACATTATTCATGCTAATCCTAATGCCGCCATTCTTTTTCCCCACCCTTATCACACCCTTCCCACAAACCCTACCCAGTCCCTTTCTCTTTGGTAACTGTTAGTCCACTCTCGGGTACTGTGTGTCTGCTGCTGTTTTTTCCTTCAGTTTTTCTTTGCTATCGTACTCCACACATGAGTGAAATCATTTGGTACATGTATTTCTCCGACTGGCCTATTTGACTGAGCATAATACCCTCTAGCTCCATCCACGTTATTGCCAATGATAGGATTTGTTTTCTTCTTTTGGCTGCTTACTGCACTTTTTAAACTGGATTTTATTCTTCTTTTTTGTTTGTTGTTTCGCTATGTGCTTCAACCATTGCTCTCATGGTTATGAGCAATAGCTTTGTGTTAATTGATATGTACCTATATCTATCTATCTTTCTGTCTATCTATCAATCAATCAATCATCTATTTCTCTGTCCATCTGTCTTTGTGTAGAGAACAGTTAACCACATAGCCTATGTCACTTTCCTACATTATGCTTCCAAAAATCCTGCAAGGTAACTAGGCTGTATGGAGTGCACTTTCTTCACCGAGACACTTGCAGGTCGTGTCGGCAGTGTGTACTACAAAACCAGTAAATGGTTGTGCAGGGACATGAACCCGTGTCTCTATCCTCAGTCCACTTTCATCTCATTCTCACTTGCTGTCTGTATTTAGCCACATTCATTGACTAAGTGCTCCCTGAAGACCACAAGTATCCGTCCTCTGGGCCTGTTGTCGACAGAAAAGTACACTTGCTGCTTTGCTCACCACCACGTTTGAAGGACATCGGCACGATCACTGCTGACAGGACAGAGGGTCAAATAAAAAGGAACACCAATTTCTAGACAGGAGCAGTTGGGAGCTAAGAGTGTATTGTGGAGTGACGTGTTTATTTGATTGTCCAAACTTCCCTCTTTAGGTGGTTATTACTTCACATTCGTGAAGATCATAAAACCCACCGATTTCATAGGCCCAGATGCTTGTTATTACAGCAACTCAGTTATTGAGGTGAGAGAAAATGGGAAGGACGTTGCTGCACCACTAAATCTATGGCTGGGCCCTGCTGAAAACAAACAAAAAGAATTCACGGTGGCCATATAGGGCTATTTTCTACTGACTGTCTCTGGGGGCTCAAACAGAATCCATTTGTTTAACTGTTTGTTTTTCAGTTTCACTCGTGTAGGGTACTTGTCCCCACACCTTCAGCTTGTAGTTTGTCTGTGTCCTTGGATCTCCTGTGAGTCTCCTGTAAGGAATCACGTAGGTTTCTTGAGTTTTTATCCGTTCTTTTAACCCTGTGTCTTTTGTTTGCAGCACTCAGAGCCTGACCTTTTATTCTGATGATTCAGAGCTGTGCCCTTATTGCACTTAAAAATGTTTTTTTATTGTCATTAGTCTACAATCATGTGAAGAACATTATGTTTACTCTGCTCCCCCTTCACCAAGTCCCCCCCGAAAATCCTCTTCAGTCGCTGTCCATCAGCGAGTAGTAAGATGCTATATAATCTCTACTAGTCTTCTCTGTGTTGTACAGCACTCATCATGCCCCACCGACCCCACGCAATATACATGCTTATCCTAATGAACCCATTCTTTCTCCCCGCACTTACCCATCCCCTCAGAACCACCCTGCCCAGTCCTTTTCCCTTTGGCAACTTTTAGTCAACTCTCAGGTTCTGTGAGTCCGCTGCTGTTTTATTCCTTCAGTTTTTCTTTGTTGTTATACTCCACACATGAGTGAAATCTTTTGATACTTGTCTTTCTCCGCCTGACCTATTTCTCTGAACATACTACCGTCTAGCTCCATCCACGTCATTGCAAATGGTAGGATTTGTTTTCTTCTTATGGCTGCTTACTGCACTTTGTAAACTGGATTTCATTCTTCCTTTTTGTTTGAAGTTTAGCTATGTGCTTTCACCATTCACTTCCTGGGTATGAGCAACAGCTTTGTGTCAATCGATATGTATCTGTATCTGTCTATCGCTCTGTCTGTCTGTAAATCTATCTATCGTTCTATATATCCTTCTATCTATCTCTCTGTCCTTCTCTTTATTTATCTATCCATCTATCTAGCTTCCTATCGTCTATCATGTGTATCATCTATCTATCTATCATCTGTCATCTATCTATCTGTCTATCTATGAATCAATCATCTTTCTGTCTGCCCATCTATCCTTATGTACAGAACAGTTAACAACACCACCTATGTCACTTCCCTACATTATGCTTCCAAAAATATTGCAAAGTCACTAGGCCGTAGGGAGAGCACTGGGCTCACTGAGACAATTGCAGATCAAGTCAGCTGCGTGTGCTTACAAAACCAGTAAATGGTGCAGGGACTTGAACCCGTATCTCTGTCCTCTGTCCTCTTAAACCTCCTTCTCTCTTGCTAACTGTATTTAGCCACATTCATTGACTAAGTGCTCACTGAAGACCACAAGTATACTTCATCTGTGCCTGTTGTAGACAGAAAAGTATACTTGGTGCTTTACTCACCACCGTGTTTGACGGACATTGGCGTGTTCACCACTGATAGAAGGAGGGACAAATTAAAAGGAACACCTATTTCTAGACAGGAGCATTTGGGAGCAAAGTGTGTGTTGTGGAGAGACGTGTTTGGTTGAGTGTCCAAACTTCCCTCTTTATGTGGTTATTACTTCTTTACAATCGTGAACATCATCAAACCCAGTGATTTCAAACGCCCAGACGCTAATTATTACAGCAATTCATTTGTTGATGTGAGAAAAAATGAGAAGGACATTGCAGTACCACTCAATCTATACCTGGGCACCGCTGAAACCAAACCAAAAGAATTCACGGTGGCTAGGTAGGACTATTTTCTAGTGACTGTCTCTGGGGACTCAAACAGAATCCATTTGTTTCTTTGCTTCTCAGATTCACTTGTATTGTGTACCTGTCCCCGCCCCTCCAGCTTGTAGTTTGTCTGTGTCCTTGGATCTCAAGTGAGTCTCCAGTAAGGGAGCACGTAGGTGATCTTGAGTTTTCACCAGTTCTTCTAACTCTGTGTCTTTTGATTGGAGCAGTCAAAGCCTATACTTTTATTCTGATATTTGAGAGCTATGCTCTTACTGCACTTTGAAATTTTTTTTTGTTCTCATTAATATACAATCACATGCAGAACATTATGTTTACTAGTGTACCCCCTTCACCAAGTCCTCGCCATATCCCAGTTACAGTCGCTCTCCGTCAGCGTGTAGTAAGATGCTGTAGAATCACTACTTGTCTTCTCTGTGTTGTATAGCCCTGCCCATGACCCTACAACCTACACATTATTCATGCTAATCCTAATGCCGCCATTCTTTTTCCCCACCCTTATCACACCCTTCCCACAAACCCTACCCAGTCCCTTTCTCTTTGGTAACTGTTAGTCCACTCTCGGGTACTGTGTGTCTGCTGCTGTTTTTTCCTTCAGTTTTTCTTTGCTATCGTACTCCACACATGAGTGAAATCATTTGGTACATGTATTTCTCCGACTGGCCTATTTGACTGAGCATAATACCCTCTAGCTCCATCCACGTTATTGCCAATGATAGGATTTGTTTTCTTCTTTTGGCTGCTTACTGCACTTTTTAAACTGGATTTTATTCTTCTTTTTTGTTTGTTGTTTCGCTATGTGTTTCAACCATTGCTCTCATGGTTATGAGCAATAGCTTTGTGTTAATTGATATGTACCTATATCTATCTATCTTTCTGTCTATCTATCAATCAATCAATCATCTATTCCTCTGTCCATCTGTCTTTGTGTAGAGAACAGTTAACCACATAGCCTATGTCACTTTCCTACATTATGCTTCCAAAAATCCTGCAAGGTAACTAGGCTGTATGGAGTGCACTTTCTTCACCGAGACACTTGCAGGTCTTGTCGGCAGTGTGTACTACAAAACCAGTAAATGGTTGTGCAGGGACATGAACCCGTGTCTCTATCCTCAGTCCACTTTCATCTCATTCTCACTTGCTGTCTGTATTTAGCCACATTCATTGACTAAGTGCTCCCTGAAGACCACAAGTATCCTTCCTCTGGGCCTGTTGTCGACAGAAAAGTACACTTGCTGCTTTGCTCACCACCACGTTTGAAGGACATCGGCATGATCACTGCTGACAGGACAGAGGGTCAAATAAAAAGGAACACCAATTTCTAGACAGGAGCAGTTGGGAGCTAAGAGTGTATTGTGGAGTGACGTGTTTATTTGATTGTCCAAACTTCCCTCTTTAGGTGGTTATTACTTCACATTCGTGAAGATCATAAAACCCACCGATTTCATAGGCCCAGATGCTTGTTATTACAGCAACTCAGTTATTGAGGTGAGAGAAAATGGGAAGGACGTTGCTGCACCACTAAATCTATGGCTGGGCCCTGCTGAAAACAAACAAAAAGAATTCACGGTGGCCAGATAGGGCTATTTTCTACTGACTGTCTCTGGGGGCTCAAACAGAATCCATTTGTTTAACTGTTTGTTTTTCAGTTTCACTCGTGTAGGGTACTTGTCCCCACACCTTCAGCTTGTAGTTTGTCTGTGTCCTTGGATCTCCTGTGATTCTCCTGTAAGGAATCACGTAGGTTTCTTGAGTTTTTATCCGTTCTTTTAACCCTGTGTCTTTTGTTTGCAGCACTCAGAGCCTGACCTTTTATTCTGATGATTCAGAGCTGTGCCCTTATTGCACTTAAAAATGTTTTTTTATTGTCATTAGTCTACAATCATGTGAAGAACATTATGTTTACTCTGCTCCCCCTTCACCAAGTCCCCCCCGAAAATCCTCTTCAGTCGCTGTCCATCAGCGAGTAGTAAGATGCTATATAATCTCTACTAGTCTTCTCTGTGTTGTACAGCACTCATCATGCCCCACCGACCCCACGCAATATACATGCTTATCCTAATGAACCCATTCTTTCTCCCCGCACTTATCCATCCCCTCAGAACCACCCTGCCCAGTCCTTTTCCCTTTGGCAACTTTTAGTCAACTCTCAGGTTCTGTGAGTCCGCTGCTGTTTTATTCCTTCAGTTTTTCTTTGTTGTTATACTCCACACATGAGTGAAATCTTTTGATACTTGTCTTTCTCCGCCTGACCTATTTCTCTGAACATACTACCGTCTAGCTCCATCCACGTCATTGCAAATGGTAGGATTTGTTTTCTTCTTATGGCTGCTTACTGCACTTTGTAAACTGGATTTCATTCTTCCTTTTTGTTTGAAGTTTAGCTATGTGCTTTCACCATTCACTTCCTGGGTATGAGCAACAGCTTTGTGTCAATCGATATGTATCTGTATCTGTCTATCGCTCTGTCTGTCTGTAAATCTATCTATCGTTCTATATATCCTTCTATCTATCTCTCTGTCCTTCTCTTTATTTATCTATCCATCTATCTAGCTTCCTATCGTCTATCATGTGTATCATCTATCTATCTATCATCTGTCATCTATCTATCTGTCTATCTATGAATCAATCATCTTTCTGTCTGCCCATCTATCCTTATGTACAGAACAGTTAACAACACCACCTATGTCACTTCCCTACATTATGCTTCCAAAAATATTGCAAAGTCACTAGGCCGTAGGGAGAGCACTGGGCTCACTGAGACAATTGCAGATCAAGTCAGCCGCGTGTGCTTACAAAACCAGTAAATGGTGCAGGGACTTGAACCCGTATCTCTGTCCTCTGTCCTCTTAAACCTCCTTCTCTCTTGCTAACTGTATTTAGCCACATTCATTGACTAAGTGCTCACTGAAGACCACAAGTATACTTCATCTGTGCCTGTTGTAGACAGAAAAGTATACTTGGTGCTTTACTCACCACCGTGTTTGACGGACATTGGCGTGTTCACCATTGATAGAAGGAGGGACAAATTAAAAGGAACACCTATTTGTAGACAGGAGCATTTGGGAGCAAAGTGTGTGTTGTGGAGAGACGTGTTTGGTTGAGTGTCCAAACTTCCCTCTTTATGTGGTTATTACTTCTTTACAATCGTGAACATCATCAAACCCAGTGATTTCAAACGCCCAGACGCTAATTATTACAGCAATTCATTTGTTGATTGAGAAAAAATGAGAAGGACATTGCAGTACCACTCAATCTATACCTGGGCACCGCTGAAACCAAACCAAAAGAATTCACGGTGGCTAGGTAGGACTATTTTCTAGTGACTGTCTCTGGGGACTCAAACAGAATCCATTTGTTTCTTTGCTTCTCAGATTCACTTGTATTGTGTACCTGTCCCCGCCCCTCCAGCTTGTAGTTTGTCTGTGTCCTTGGATCTCAAGTGAGTCTCCAGTAAGGGAGCACGTAGGTGATCTTGAGTTTTCACCAGTTCTTCTAACTCTGTGTCTTTTGATTGGAGCAGTCAAAGCCTATACTTTTATTCTGATATTTGAGAGCTATGCTCTTACTGCACTTTGAAATTTTTTTTTGTTCTCATTAATATACAATCACATGCAGAACATTATGTTTACTAGTGTACCCCCTTCACCAAGTCCTCGCCATATCCCAGTTACAGTCGCTCTCCGTCAGCGTGTAGTAAGATGCTGTAGAATCACTACTTGTCTTCTCTGTGTTGTATAGCCCTGCCCATGACCCTACAACCTACACATTATTCATGCTAATCCTAATGCCGCCATTCTTTTTCCCCACCCTTATCACACCCTTCCCACAAACCCTACCCAGTCCCTTTCTCTTTGGTAACTGTTAGTCCACTCTCGGGTACTGTGTGTCTGCTGCTGTTTTTTCCTTCAGTTTTTCTTTGCTATCGTACTCCACACATGAGTGAAATCATTTGGTACATGTATTTCTCCAACTGGCCTATTTGACTGAGCATAATACCCTCTAGCTCCATCCACGTTATTGCCAATGATAGGATTTGTTTTCTTCTTTTGGCTGCTTACTGCACTTTTTAAACTGGATTTTATTCTTCTTTTTTGTTTGTTGTTTCGCTATGTGCTTCAACCATTGCTCTCATGGTTATGAGCAATAGCTTTGTGTTAATTGATATGTACCTATATCTATCTATCTTTCTGTCTATCTATCAATCAATCAATCATCTATTTCTCTGTCCATCTGTCTTTGTGTAGAGAACAGTTAACCACATAGCCTATGTCACTTTCCTACATTATGCTTCCGAAAATCCTGCAAGGTAACTAGGCTGTATGGAGTGCACTTTCTTCACCGAGACACTTGCAGGTCGTGTCGGCAGTGTGTACTACAAAACCAGTAAATGGTTGTGCAGGGACATGAACCCGTGTCTCTATCCTCAGTCCACTTTCATCTCATTCTCACTTGCTGTCTGTATTTAGCAACATTCATTGACTAAGTGCTCCCTGAAGACCACAAGTATCCTTCCTCTGGGCCTGTTGTCGACAGAAAAGTACACTTGCTGCTTTGCTCACCACCACGTTTGAAGGACATCGGCATGATCACTGCTGACAGGACAGAGGGTCAAATAAAAAGGAACACCAATTTCTAGACAGGAGCAGTTGGGAGCTAAGAGTGTATTGTGGAGTGACGTGTTTATTTGATTGTCCAAACTTCCCTCTTTAGGTGGTTATTACTTCACATTCGTGAAGATCATAAAACCCACCGATTTCATAGGCCCAGATGCTTGTTATTACAGCAACTCAGTTATTGAGGTGAGAGAAAATGGGAAGGACGTTGCTGCACCACTAAATCTATGGCTGGGCCCTGCTGAAAACAAACAAAAAGAATTCACGGTGGCCAGATAGGGCTATTTTCTACTGACTGTCTCTGGGGGCTCAAACAGAATCCATTTGTTTAACTGTTTGTTTTTCAGTTTCACTCGTGTAGGGTACTTGTCCCCACACCTTCAGCTTGTAGTTTGTCTGTGTCCTTTGATCTCCTGTGAGTCTCCTGTAAGGAATCACGTAGGTTTCTTGAGTTTTTATCCGTTCTTTTAACCCTGTGTCTTTTGTTTGCAGCACTCAGAGCCTGACCTTTTATTCTGATGATTCAGAGCTGTGCCCTTATTGCACTTAAAAATGTTTTTTTATTGTCATTAGTCTACAATCATGTGAAGAACATTATGTTTACTCTGCTCCCCCTTCACCAAGTCCCCCCCGAAAATCCTCTTCAGTCGCTGTCCATCAGCGAGTAGTAAGATGCTATATAATCTCTACTAGTCTTCTCTGTGTTGTACAGCACTCATCATGCCCCACCGACCCCACGCAATATACATGCTTATCCTAATGAACCCATTCTTTCTCCCCGCACTTATCCATCCCCTCAGAACCACCCTGCCCAGTCCTTTTCCCTTTGGCAACTTTTAGTCAACTCTCAGGTTCTGTGAGTCCGCTGCTGTTTTATTCCTTCAGTTTTTCTTTGTTGTTATACTCCACACATGAGTGAAATCTTTTGATACTTGTCTTTCTCCGCCTGACCTATTTCTCTGAACATACTACCGTCTAGCTCCATCCACGTCATTGCAAATGGTAGGATTTGTTTTCTTCTTATGGCTGCTTACTGCACTTTGTAAACTGGATTTCATTCTTCCTTTTTGTTTGAAGTTTAGCTATGTGCTTTCACCATTCACTTCCTGGGTATGAGCAACAGCTTTGTGTCAATCGATATGTATCTGTATCTGTCTATCGCTCTGTCTGTCTGTAAATCTATCTATCGTTCTATATATCCTTCTATCTATCTCTCTGTCCTTCTCTTTATTTATCTATCTATCTATCTAGCTTCCTATCGTCTATCATGTGTATCATCTATCTATCTATCATCTGTCATCTATCTATCTGTCTATCTATGAATCAATCATCTTTCTGTCTGCCCATCTATCCTTATGTACAGAACAGTTAACAACAACACCTATGTCACTTCCCTACATTATGCTTCCAAAAATATTGCAAAGTCACTAGGCCGTAGGGAGAGCACTGGGCTCACTGAGACAATTGCAGATCAAGTCAGCTGCGTGTGCTTACAAAACCAGTAAATGGTGCAGGGACTTGAACCTGTATCTCTGTCCTCTGTCCTCTTAAACCTCCTTCTCTCTTGCTAACTGTATTTAGCCACATTCATTGACTAAGTGCTCACTGAAGACCACAAGTATACTTCATCTGTGCCTGTTGTAGACAGAAAAGTATACTTGGTGCTTTACTCACCACCGTGTTTGACGGACATTGGCGTGTTCACCACTGTTAGAAGGAGGGACAAATTAAAAGGAACACCTATTTCTAGACAGGAGCATTTGGGAGCAAAGTGTGTGTTGTGGAGAGACGTGTTTGGTTGAGTGTCCAAACTTCCCTCTTTATGTGGTTATTACTTCTTTACAATCGTGAACATCATCAAACCCAGTGATTTCAAACGCCCAGACGCTAATTATTACAGCAATTCATTTGTTGATGTGAGAAAAAATGAGAAGGACATTGCAGTACCACTCAATCTATACCTGGGCACCGCTGAAACCAAACCAAAAGAATTCACGGTGGCTAGGTAGGACTATTTTCTAGTGACTGTCTCTGGGGACTCAAACAGAATCCATTTGTTTCTTTGCTTCTCAGATTCACTTGTATTGTGTACCTGTCCCCGCCCCTCCAGCTTGTAGTTTGTCTGTGTCCTTGGATCTCAAGTGAGTCTCCAGTAAGGGAGCACGTAGGTGATCTTGAGTTTTCACCAGTTCTTCTAACTCTGTGTCTTTTGATTGGAGCAGTCAAAGCCTATACTTTTATTCTGATATTTGAGAGCTATGCTCTTACTGCACTTTGAAATTTTTTTTTGTTCTCATTAATATACAATCACATGCAGAACATTATGTTTACTAGTGTACCCCCTTCACCAAGTCCTCGCCATATCCCAGTTACAGTCGCTCTCCGTCAGCGTGTAGTAAGATGCTGTAGAATCACTACTTGTCTTCTCTGTGTTGTATAGCCCTGCCCATGACCCTACAACCTACACATTATTCATGCTAATCCTAATGCCGCCATTCTTTTTCCCCACCCTTATCACACCCTTCCCACAAACCCTACCCAGTCCCTTTCTCTTTGGTAACTGTTAGTCCACTCTCGGGTACTGTGTGTCTGCTGCTGTTTTTTCCTTCAGTTTTTCTTTGCTATCGTACTCCACACATGAGTGAAATCATTTGGTACATGTATTTCTCCGACTGGCCTATTTGACTGAGCATAATACCCTCTAGCTCCATCCACGTTATTGCCAATGATAGGATTTGTTTTCTTCTTTTGGCTGCTTACTGCACTTTTTAAACTGGATTTTATTCTTCTTTTTTGTTTGTTGTTTCGCTATGTGCTTCAACAATTGCTCTCATGGTTATGAGCAATAGCTTTGTGTTAATTGATATGTACCTATATCTATCTATCTTTCTGTCTATCTATCAATCAATCAATCATCTATTTCTCTGTCCATCTGTCTTTGTGTAGAGAACAGTTAACCACATAGCCTATGTCACTTTCCTACATTATGCTTCCAAAAATCCTGCAAGGTAACTAGGCTGTATGGAGTGCACTTTCTTCACCGAGACACTTGCAGGTCGTGTCGGCAGTGTGTACTACAAAACCAGTAAATGGTTGTGCAGGGACATGAACCTGTGTCTCTATCCTCAGTCCACTTTCATCTCATTCTCACTTGCTGTCTGTATTTAGCCACATTCATTGACTAAGTGCTCCCTGAAGACCACAAGTATCCTTCCTCTGGGACTGTTGTTGACAGAAAAGTACACTTGCTGCTTTGCTCACCACCACGTTTGAAGGACATCGGCATGATCACTGCTGACAGGACAGAGGGTCAAATAAAAAGGAACACCAATTTCTAGACAGGAGCAGTTGGGAGCTAAGAGTGTATTGTGGAGTGACGTGTTTATTTGATTGTCCAAACTTCCCTCTTTAGGTGGTTATTACTTCACATTCGTGAAGATCATAAAACCCACCGATTTCATAGGCCCAGATGCTTGTTATTACAGCAACTCAGTTATTGAGGTGAGAGAAAATGGGAAGGACGTTGCTGCACCACTAAATCTATGGCTGGGCCCTGCTGAAAACAAACAAAAAGAATTCACGGTGGCCAGATAGGGCTATTTTCTACTGACTGTCTCTGGGGGCTCAAACAGAATCCATTTGTTTAACTGTTTGTTTTTCAGTTTCACTCGTGTAGGGTACTTGTCCCCACACCTTCAGCTTGTAGTTTGTCTGTGTCCTTGGATCTCCTGTGATTCTCCTGTAAGGAATCACGTAGGTTTCTTGAGTTTTTATCCGTTCTTTTAACCCTGTGTCTTTTGTTTGCAGCACTCAGAGCCTGACCTTTTATTCTGATGATTCAGAGCTGTGCCCTTATTGCACTTAAAAATGTTTTTTTATTGTCATTAGTCTACAATCATGTGAAGAACATTATGTTTACTCTGCTCCCCCTTCACCAAGTCCCCCCCGAAAATCCTCTTCAGTCGCTGTCCATCAGCGAGTAGTAAGATGCTGTATAATCTCTACTAGTCTTCTCTGTGTTGTACAGCACTCATCATGCCCCACCGACCCCACGCAATATACATGCTTATCCTAATGAACCCATTCTTTCTCCCCGCACTTATCCATCCCCTCAGAACCACCCTGCCCAGTCCTTTTCCCTTTGGCAACTTTTAGTCAACTCTCAGGTTCTGTGAGTCCGCTGCTGTTTTATTCCTTCAGTTTTTCTTTGTTGTTATACTCCACACATGAGTGAAATCTTTTGATACTTGTCTTTCTCCGCCTGACCTATTTCTCTGAACATACTACCGTCTAGCTCCATCCACGTCATTGCAAATGGTAGGATTTGTTTTCTTCTTATGGCTGCTTACTGCACTTTGTAAACTGGATTTCATTCTTCCTTTTTGTTTGAAGTTTAGCTATGTGCTTTCACCATTCACTTCCTGGGTATGAGCAACAGCTTTGTGTCAATCGATATGTATCTGTATCTGTCTATCGCTCTGTCTGTCTGTAAATCTATCTATCGTTCTATATATCCTTCTATCTATCTCTCTGTCCTTCTCTTTATTTATCTATCCATCTATCTAGCTTCCTATCGTCTATCATGTGTATCATCTATCTATCTATCATCTGTCATCTATCTATCTGTCTATCTATGAATCAATCATCTTTCTGTCTGCCCATCTATCCTTATGTACAGAACAGTTAACAACAACACCTATGTCACTTCCCTACATTATGCTTCCAAAAATATTGCAAAGTCACTAGGCCGTAGGGAGAGCACTGGGCTCACTGAGACAATTGCAGATCAAGTCAGCCGCGTGTGCTTACAAAACCAGTAAATGGTGCAGGGACTTGAACCTGTATCTCTGTCCTCTGTCCTCTTAAACCTCCTTCTCTCTTGCTAACTGTATTTAGCCACATTCATTGACTAAGTGCTCACTGAAGACCACAAGTATACTTCATCTGTGCCTGTTGTAGACAGAAAAGTATACTTGGTGCTTTACTCACCACCGTGTTTGACGGACATTGGCGTGTTCACCACTGATAGAAGGAGGGACAAATTAAAAGGAACACCTATTTCTAGACAGGAGCATTTGGGAGCAAAGTGTGTGTTGTGGAGAGACGTGTTTGGTTGAGTGTCCAAACTTCCCTCTTTATGTGGTTATTACTTCTTTACAATCGTGAACATCATCAAACCCAGTGATTTCAAACGCCCAGACGCTAATTATTACAGCAATTCATTTGTTGATGTGAGAAAAAATGAGAAGGACATTGCAGTACCACTCAATCTATACCTGGGCACCGCTGAAACCAAACCAAAAGAATTCACGGTGGCTAGGTAGGACTATTTTCTAGTGACTGTCTCTGGGGACTCAAACAGAATCCATTTGTTTCTTTGCTTCTCAGATTCACTTGTATTGTGTACCTGTCCCCGCCCCTCCAGCTTGTAGTTTGTCTGTGTCCTTGGATCTCAAGTGAGTCTCCAGTAAGGGAGCACGTAGGTGATCTTGAGTTTTCACCAGTTCTTCTAACTCTGTGTCTTTTGATTGGAGCAGTCAAAGCCTATACTTTTATTCTGATATTTGAGAGCTATGCTCTTACTGCACTTTGAAATTTTTTTTTGTTCTCATTAATATACAATCACATGCAGAACATTATGTTTACTAGTGTACCCCCTTCACCAAGTCCTCGCCATATCCCAGTTACAGTCGCTCTCCGTCAGCGTGTAGTAAGATGCTGTAGAATCACTACTTGTCTTCTCTGTGTTGTATAGCCCTGCCCATGACCCTACAACCTACACATTATTCATGCTAATCCTAATGCCGCCATTCTTTTTCCCCACCCTTATCACACCCTTCCCACAAACCCTACCCAGTCCCTTTCTCTTTGGTAACTGTTAGTCCACTCTCGGGTACTGTGTGTCTGCTGCTGTTTTTTCCTTCAGTTTTTCTTTGCTATCGTACTCCACACATGAGTGAAATCATTTGGTACATGTATTTCTCCGACTGGCCTATTTGACTGAGCATAATACCCTCTAGCTCCATCCACGTTATTGCCAATGATAGGATTTGTTTTCTTCTTTTGGCTGCTTACTGCACTTTTTAAACTGGATTTTATTCTTCTTTTTTGTTTGTTGTTTCGCTATGTGCTTCAACAATTGCTCTCATGGTTATGAGCAATAGCTTTGTGTTAATTGATATGTACCTATATCTATCTATCTTTCTGTCTATCTATCAATCAATCAATCATCTATTTCTCTGTCCATCTGTCTTTGTGTAGAGAACAGTTAACCACATAGCCTATGTCACTTTCCTACATTATGCTTCCAAAAATCCTGCAAGGTAACTAGGCTGTATGGAGTGCACTTTCTTCACCGAGACACTTGCAGGTCGTGTCGGCAGTGTGTACTACAAAACCAGTAAATGGTTGTGCAGGGACATGAACCTGTGTCTCTATCCTCAGTCCACTTTCATCTCATTCTCACTTGCTGTCTGTATTTAGCCACATTCATTGACTAAGTGCTCCCTGAAGACCACAAGTATCCTTCCTCTGGGACTGTTGTTGACAGAAAAGTACACTTGCTGCTTTGCTCACCACCACGTTTGAAGGACATCGGCATGATCACTGCTGACAGGACAGAGGGTCAAATAAAAAGGAACACCAATTTCTAGACAGGAGCAGTTGGGAGCTAAGAGTGTATTGTGGAGTGACGTGTTTATTTGATTGTCCAAACTTCCCTCTTTAGGTGGTTATTACTTCACATTCGTGAAGATCATAAAACCCACCGATTTCATAGGCCCAGATGCTTGTTATTACAGCAACTCAGTTATTGAGGTGAGAGAAAATGGGAAGGACGTTGCTGCACCACTAAATCTATGGCTGGGCCCTGCTGAAAACAAACAAAAAGAATTCACGGTGGCCAGATAGGGCTATTTTCTACTGACTGTCTCTGGGGGCTCAAACAGAATCCATTTGTTTAACTGTTTGTTTTTCAGTTTCACTCGTGTAGGGTACTTGTCCCCACACCTTCAGCTTGTAGTTTGTCTGTGTCCTTGGATCTCCTGTGATTCTCCTGTAAGGAATCACGTAGGTTTCTTGAGTTTTTATCCGTTCTTTTAACCCTGTGTCTTTTGTTTGCAGCACTCAGAGCCTGACCTTTTATTCTGATGATTCAGAGTTGTGCCCTTATTGCACTTAAAAATGTTTTTTTATTGTCATTAGTCTTCAATCATGTGAAGAACATTATGTTTACTCTGCTCCCCCTTCACCAAGTCCCCCCCGAAAATCCTCTTCAGTCACTGTCCATCAGCGAGTAGTAAGATGCTATATAATCTCTACTAGTCTTCTCTGTGTTGTACAGCACTCATCATGCCCCACCGACCCCACGCAATATACATGCTTAACCTAATGAACCCATTCTTTCTCCCCGCACTTATCCATCCCCTCAGAACCACCCTGCCCAGTCCTTTTCCCTTTGGCAACTTTTAGTCAACTCTCAGGTTCTGTGAGTCCGCTGCTGTTTTATTCCTTCAGTTTTTCTTTGTTGTTATACTCCACACATGAGTGAAATCTTTTGATACTTGTCTTTCTCCGCCTGACCTATTTCTCTGAACATACTACCGTCTAGCTCCATCCACGTCATTGCAAATGGTAGGATTTGTTTTCTTCTTATGGCTGCTTACTGCACTTTGTAAACTGGATTTCATTCTTCCTTTTTGTTTGAAGTTTAGCTATGTGCTTTCACCATTCACTTCCTGGGTATGAGCAACAGCTTTGAGTCAATCGATATGTATCTGTATCTGTCTATCGCTCTGTCTGTCTGTAAATCTATCTATCGTTCTATATATCCTTCTATCTATCTCTCTGTCCTTCTCTTTATTTATCTATCCATCTATCTAGCTTCCTATCGTCTATCATGTGTATCATCTATCTATCTATCATCTGTCATCTATCTATCTGTCTATCTATGAATCAATCATCTTTCTGTCTGCCCATCTATCCTTATGTACAGAACAGTTAACAACAACACCTATGTCACTTCCCTACATTATGCTTCCAAAAATATTGCAAAGTCACTAGGCCGTAGGGAGAGCACTGGGCTCACTGAGACAATTGCAGATCAAGTCAGCCGCGTGTGCTTACAAAACCAGTAAATGGTGCAGGGACTTGAACCTGTATCTCTGTCCTCTGTCCTCTTAAACCTCCTTCTCTCTTGCTAACTGTATTTAGCCACATTCATTGACTAAGTGCTCACTGAAGACAACAAGTATACTTCATCTGTGCCTGTTGTAGACAGAAAAGTATACTTGGTGCTTTACTCACCACCGTGTTTGACGGACATTGGCGTGTTCACCATTGATAGAAGGAGGGACAAATTAAAAGGAACACCTATTTGTAGACAGGAGCATTTGGGAGCAAAGTGTGTGTTGTGGAGAGACGTGTTTGGTTGAGTGTCCAAACTTCCCTCTTTATGTGGTTATTACTTCTTTACAATCGTGAACATCATCAAACCCAGTGATTTCAAACGCCCAGACGCTAATTATTACAGCAATTCATTTGTTGATTGAGAAAAAATGAGAAGGACATTGCAGTACCACTCAATCTATACCTGGGCACCGCTGAAACCAAACCAAAAGAATTCACTGTGGCTAGGTAGGACTATTTTCTAGTGACTGTCTCTGGGGACTCAAACAGAATCCATTTGTTTCTTTGCTTCTCAGATTCACTTGTATTGTGTACCTGTCCCCGCCCCTCCAGCTTGTAGTTTGTCTGTGTCCTTGGATCTCAAGTGAGTCTCCAGTAAGGGAGCACGTAGGTGATCTTGAGTTTTCACCAGTTCTTCTAACTCTGTGTCTTTTGATTGGAGCAGTCAAAGCCTATACTTTTATTCTGATATTTGAGAGCTATGCTCTTACTGCACTTTGAAATTTTTTTTTGTTCTCATTAATATACAATCACATGCAGAACATTATGTTTACTAGTGTACCCCCTTCACCAAGTCCTCGCCATATCCCAGTTACAGTCGCTCTCCGTCAGCGTGTAGTAAGATGCTGTAGAATCACTACTTGTCTTCTCTGTGTTGTATAGCCCTGCCCATGACCCTACAACCTACACATTATTCATGCTAATCCTAATGCCGCCATTCTTTTTCCCCACCCTTATCACACCCTTCCCACAAACCCTACCCAGTCCCTTTCTCTTTGGTAACTGTTAGTCCACTCTCGGGTACTGTGTGTCTGCTGCTGTTTTTTCCTTCAGTTTTTCTTTGCTATCGTACTCCACACATGAGTGAAATCATTTGGTACATGTATTTCTCCGACTGGCCTATTTGACTGAGCATAATACCCTCTAGCTCCATCCACGTTATTGCCAATGATAGGATTTGTTTTCTTCTTTTGGCTGCTTACTGCACTTTTTAAACTGGATTTTATTCTTCTTTTTTGTTTGTTGTTTCGCTATGTGCTTCAACCATTGCTCTCATGGTTATGAGCAATAGCTTTGTGTTAATTGATATGTACCTATATCTATCTATCTTTCTGTCTATCTATCAATCAATCAATCATCTATTTCTCTGTCCATCTGTCTTTGTGTAGAGAACAGTTAACCACATAGCCTATGTCACTTTCCTACATTATGCTTCCAAAAATCCTGCAAGGTAACTAGGCTGTATGGAGTGCACTTTCTTCACCGAGACACTTGCAGGTCGTGTCGGCAGTGTGTACTACAAAACCAGTAAATGGTTGTGCAGGGACATGAACCCGTGTCTCTATCCTCAGTCCACTTTCATCTCATTCTCACTTGCTGTCTGTATTTAGCCACATTCATTGACTAAGTGCTCCCTGAAGACCACAAGTATCCTTCCTCTGGGCCTGTTGTTGACAGAAAAGTACACTTGCTGCTTTGCTCACCACCACGTTTGAAGGACATCGGCATGATCACTGCTGACAGGACAGAGGGTCAAATAAAAAGGAACACCAATTTCTAGACAGGAGCAGTTGGGAGCTAAGAGTGTATTGTGGAGTGACGTGTTTATTTGATTGTCCAAACTTCCCTCTTTAGGTGGTTATTACTTCACATTCGTGAAGATCATAAAACCCACCGATTTCATAGGCCCAGATGCTTGTTATTACAGCAACTCAGTTATTGAGGTGAGAGAAAATGGGAAGGACGTTGCTGCACCACTAAATCTATGGCTGGGCCCTGCTGAAAACAAACAAAAAGAATTCACGGTGGCCAGATAGGGCTATTTTCTACTGACTGTCTCTGGGGGCTCAAACAGAATCCATTTGTTTAACTGTTTGTTTTTCAGTTTCACTCGTGTAGGGTACTTGTCCCCACACCTTCAGCTTGTAGTTTGTCTGTGTCCTTGGATCTCCTGTGATTCTCCTGTAAGGAATCACGTAGGTTTCTTGAGTTTTTATCCGTTCTTTTAACCCTGTGTCTTTTGTTTGCAGCACTCAGAGCCTGACCTTTTATTCTGATGATTCAGAGCTGTGCCCTTATTGCACTTAAAAATGTTTTTTTATTGTCATTAGTCTACAATCATGTGAAGAACATTATGTTTACTCTGCTCCCCCTTCACCAAGTCCCCCCCGAAAATCCTCTTCAGTCGCTGTCCATCAGCGAGTAGTAAGATGCTATATAATCTCTACTAGTCTTTTCTGTGTTGTACAGCACTCATCATGCCCCACCGACCCCACGCAATATACATGCTTATCCTAATGAACCCATTCTTTCTCCCCGCACTTATCCATCCCCTCAGAACCACCCTGCCCAGTCCTTTTCCCTTTGGCAACTTTTAGTCAACTCTCAGGTTCTGTGAGTCCGCTGCTGTTTTATTCCTTCAGTTTTTCTTTGTTGTTATACTCCACACATGAGTGAAATCTTTTGATACTTGTCTTTCTCCGCCTGACCTATTTCTCTGAACATACTACCGTCTAGCTCCATCCACGTCATTGCAAATGGTAGGATTTGTTTTCTTCTTATGGCTGCTTACTGCACTTTGTAAACTGGATTTCATTCTTCCTTTTTGTTTGAAGTTTAGCTATGTGCTTTCACCATTCACTTCCTGGGTATGAGCAACAGCTTTGTGTCAATCGATATGTATCTGTATCTGTCTATCGCTCTGTCTGTCTGTAAATCTATCTATCGTTCTATATATCCTTCTATCTATCTCTCTGTCCTTCTCTTTATTTATCTATCCATCTATCTAGCTTCCTATCGTCTATCATGTGTATCATCTATCTATCTATCATCTGTCATCTATCTATCTGTCTATCTATGAATCAATCATCTTTCTGTCTGCCCATCTATCCTTATGTACAGAACAGTTAACAACACCACCTATGTCACTTCCCTACATTATGCTTCCAAAAATATTGCAAAGTCACTAGGCCGTAGGGAGAGCACTGGGCTCACTGAGACAATTGCAGATCAAGTCAGCCGCGTGTGCTTACAAAACCAGTAAATGGTGCAGGGACTTGAACCCGTATCTCTGTCCTCTGTCCTCTTAAACCTCCTTCTCTCTTGCTAACTGTATTTAGCCACATTCATTGACTAAGTGCTCACTGAAGACCACAAGTATACTTCATCTGTGCCTGTTGTAGACAGAAAAGTATACTTGGTGCTTTACTCAACACCGTGTTTGACGGACATTGGCGTGTTCACCACTGATAGAAGGAGGGACAAATTAAAAGGAACACCTATTTCTAGACAGGAGCATTTGGGAGCAAAGTGTGTGTTGTGGAGAGACGTGTTTGGTTGAGTGTCCAAACTTCCCTCTTTATGTGGTTATTACTTCTTTACAATCGTGAACATCATCAAACCCAGTGATTTCAAACGCCCAGACGCTAATTATTACAGCAATTCATTTGTTGATGTGAGAAAAAATGAGAAGGACATTGCAGTACCACTCAATCTATACCTGGGCACCGCTGAAACCAAACCAAAAGAATTCACGGTGGCTAGGTAGGACTATTTTCTAGTGACTGTCTCTGGGGACTCAAACAGAATCCATTTGTTTCTTTGCTTCTCAGATTCACTTGTATTGTGTACCTGTCCCCGCCCCTCCAGCTTGTAGTTTGTCTGTGTCCTTGGATCTCAAGTGAGTCTCCAGTAAGGGAGCACGTAGGTGATCTTGAGTTTTCACCAGTTCTTCTAACTCTGTGTCTTTTGATTGGAGCAGTCAAAGCCTATACTTTTATTCTGATATTTGAGAGCTATGCTCTTACTGCACTTTGAAATTTTTTTTTGTTCTCATTAATATACAATCACATGCAGAACATTATGTTTACTAGTGTACCCCCTTCACCAAGTCCTCGCCATATCCCAGTTACAGTCGCTCTCCGTCAGCGTGTAGTAAGATGCTGTAGAATCACTACTTGTCTTCTCTGTGTTGTATAGCCCTGCCCATGACCCTACAACCTACACATTATTCATGCTAATCCTAATGCCGCCATTCTTTTTCCCCACCCTTATCACACCCTTCCCACAAACCCTACCCAGTCCCTTTCTCTTTGGTAACTGTTAGTCCACTCTCGGGTACTGTGTGTCTGCTGCTGTTTTTTCCTTCAGTTTTTCTTTGCTATCGTACTCCACACATGAGTGAAATCATTTGGTACATGTATTTCTCCGACTGGCCTATTTGACTGAGCATAATACCCTCTAGCTCCATCCACGTTATTGCCAATGATAGGATTTGTTTTCTTCTTTTGGCTGCTTACTGCACTTTTTAAACTGGATTTTATTCTTCTTTTTTGTTTGTTGTTTCGCTATGTGCTTCAACCATTGCTCTCATGGTTATGAGCAATAGCTTTGTGTTAATTGATATGTACCTATATCTATCTATCTTTCTGTCTATCTATCAATCAATCAATCATCTATTTCTCTGTCCATCTGTCTTTGTGTAGAGAACAGTTAACCACATAGCCTATGTCACTTTCCTACATTATGCTTCCAAAAATCCTGCAAGGTAACTAGGCTGTATGGAGTGCACTTTCTTCACCGAGACACTTGCAGGTCGTGTCGGCAGTGTGTACTACAAAACCAGTAAATGGTTGTGCAGGGACATGAACCTGTGTCTCTATCCTCAGTCCACTTTCATCTCATTCTCACTTGCTGTCTGTATTTAGCCACATTCATTGACTAAGTGCTCCCTGAAGACCACAAGTATCCTTCCTCTGGGCCTGTTGTCGACAGAAAAGTACACTTGCTGCTTTGCTCACCACCACGTTTGAAGGACATCGGCATGATCACTGCTGACAGGACAGAGGGTCAAATAAAAAGGAACACCAATTTCTAGACAGGAGCAGTTGGGAGCTAAGAGTGTATTGTGGAGTGACGTGTTTATTTGATTGTCCAAACTTCCCTCTTTAGGTGGTTATTACTTCACATTCGTGAAGATCATAAAACCCACCGATTTCATAGGCCCAGATGCTTGTTATTACAGCAACTCAGTTATTGAGGTGAGAGAAAATGGGAAGGACGTTGCTGCACCACTAAATCTATGGCTGGGCCCTGCTGAAAACAAACAAAAAGAATTCACGGTGGCCAGATAGGGCTATTTTCTACTGACTGTCTCTGGGGGCTCAAACAGAATCCATTTGTTTAACTGTTTGTTTTTCAGTTTCACTCGTGTAGGGTACTTGTCCCCACACCTTCAGCTTGTAGTTTGTCTGTGTCCTTGGATCTCCTGTGAGTCTCCTGTAAGGAATCACGTAGGTTTCTTGAGTTTTTATCCGTTCTTTTAACCCTGTGTCTTTTGTTTGCAGCACTCAGAGCCTGACCTTTTATTCTGATGATTCAGAGCTGTGCCCTTATTGCACTTAAAAATGTTTTTTTATTGTCATTAGTCTACAATCATGTGAAGAACATTATGTTTACTCTGTTCCCCCTTCACCAAGTCCCCCCCGAAAATCCTCTTCAGTTGCTGTCCATCAGCGAGTAGTAAGATGCTATATAATCTCTACTAGTCTTCTCTGTGTTGTACAGCACTCATCATGCCCCACCGACCCCATGCAATATACATGCTTATCCTAATGAACCCATTCTTTCTCCCCGCACTTATCCATCCCCTCAGAACCACCCTGCCCAGTCCTTTTCCCTTTGGCAACTTTTAGTCAACTCTCAGGTTCTGTGAGTCCGCTGCTGTTTTATTCCTTCAGTTTTTCTTTGTTGTTATACTCCACACATGAGTGAAATCTTTTGATACTTGTCTTTCTCCGCCTGACCTATTTCTCTGAACATACTACCGTCTAGCTCCATCCACGTCATTGCAAATGGTAGGATTTGTTTTCTTCTTATGGCTGCTTACTGCACTTTGTAAACTGGATTTCATTCTTCCTTTTTGTTTGAAGTTTAGCTATGTGCTTTCACCATTCACTTCCTGGGTATGAGCAACAGCTTTGTGTCAATCGATATGTATCTGTATCTGTCTATCGCTCTGTCTGTCTGTAAATCTATCTATCGTTCTATATATCCTTCTATCTATCTCTCTGTCCTTCTCTTTATTTATCTATCCATCTATCTAGCTTCCTATCGTCTATCATGTGTATCATCTATCTATCTATCATCTGTCATCTATCTATCTGTCTATCTATGAATCAATCATCTTTCTGTCTGCCCATCTATCCTTATGTACAGAACAGTTAACAACACCACCTATGTCACTTCCCTACATTATGCTTCCAAAAATATTGCAAAGTCACTAGGCCGTAGGGAGAGCACTGGGCTCACTGAGACAATTGCAGATCAAGTCAGCTGCGTGTGCTTACAAAACCAGTAAATGGTGCAGGGACTTGAACCCGTATCTCTGTCCTCTGTCCTCTTAAACCTCCTTCTCTCTTGCTAACTGTATTTAGCCACATTCATTGACTAAGTGCTCACTGAAGACCACAAGTATACTTCATCTGTGCCTGTTGTAGACAGAAAAGTATACTTGGTGCTTTACTCACCACCGTGTTTGACGGACATTGGCGTGTTCACCACTGATAGAAGGAGGGACAAATTAAAAGGAACACCTATTTCTAGACAGGAGCATTTGGGAGCAA
This sequence comes from Manis pentadactyla, assembly GCF_030020395.1. Lineage (NCBI taxonomy): Eukaryota > Metazoa > Chordata > Mammalia > Pholidota > Manidae > Manis > Manis pentadactyla. The sequence goes on along the minus strand of NC_080027.1, from coordinate 130,032,736 downwards.
AGTGTGTGTTGTGGAGAGACGTGTTTGGTTGAGTGTCCAAACTTCCCTCTTTATGTGGTTATTACTTCTTTACAATCGTGAACATCATCAAACCCAGTGATTTCAAACGCCCAGACGCTAATTATTACAGCAATTCATTTGTTGATTGAGAAAAAATGAGAAGGACATTGCAGTACCACTCAATCTATACCTGGGCACCGCTGAAACCAAACCAAAAGAATTCACGGTGGCTAGGTAGGACTATTTTCTAGTGACTGTCTCTGGGGACTCAAACAGAATCCATTTGTTTCTTTGCTTCTCAGATTCACTTGTATTGTGTACCTGTCCCCGCCCCTCCAGCTTGTAGTTTGTCTGTGTCCTTGGATCTCAAGTGAGTCTCCAGTAAGGGAGCACGTAGGTGATCTTGAGTTTTCACCAGTTCTTCTAACTCTGTGTCTTTTGATTGGAGCAGTCAAAGCCTATACTTTTATTCTGATATTTGAGAGCTATGCTCTTACTGCACTTTGAAATTTTTTTTTGTTCTCATTAATATACAATCACATGCAGAACATTATGTTTACTAGTGTACCCCCTTCACCAAGTCCTCGCCATATCCCAGTTACAGTCGCTCTCCGTCAGCGTGTAGTAAGATGCTGTAGAATCACTACTTGTCTTCTCTGTGTTGTATAGCCCTGCCCATGACCCTACAACCTACACATTATTCATGCTAATCCTAATGCCGCCATTCTTTTTCCCCACCCTTATCACACCCTTCCCACAAACCCTACCCAGTCCCTTTCTCTTTGGTAACTGTTAGTCCACTCTCGGGTACTGTGTGTCTGCTGCTGTTTTTTCCTTCAGTTTTTCTTTGCTATCGTACTCCACACATGAGTGAAATCATTTGGTACATGTATTTCTCCGACTGGCCTATTTGACTGAGCATAATACCCTCTAGCTCCATCCACGTTATTGCCAATGATAGGATTTGTTTTCTTCTTTTGGCTGCTTACTGCACTTTTTAAACTGGATTTTATTCTTCTTTTTTGTTTGTTGTTTCGCTATGTGCTTCAACCATTGCTCTCATGGTTATGAGCAATAGCTTTGTGTTAATTGATATGTACCTATATCTATCTATCTTTCTGTCTATCTATCAATCAATCAATCATCTATTTCTCTGTCCATCTGTCTTTGTGTAGAGAACAGTTAACCACATAGCCTATGTCACTTTCCTACATTATGCTTCCAAAAATCCTGCAAGGTAACTAGGCTGTATGGAGTGCACTTTCTTCACCGAGACACTTGCAGGTCGTGTCGGCAGTGTGTACTACAAAACCAGTAAATGGTTGTGCAGGGACATGAACCCGTGTCTCTATCCTCAGTCCACTTTCATCTCATTCTCACTTGCTGTCTGTATTTAGCCACATTCATTGACTAAGTGCTCCCTGAAGACCACAAGTATCCTTCCTCTGGGCCTGTTGTCGACAGAAAAGTACACTTGCTGCTTTGCTCACCACCACGTTTGAAGGACATCGGCATGATCACTGCTGACAGGACAGAGGGTCAAATAAAAAGGAACACCAATTTCTAGACAGGAGCAGTTGGGAGCTAAGAGTGTATTGTGGAGTGACGTGTTTATTTGATTGTCCAAACTTCCCTCTTTAGGTGGTTATTACTTCACATTCGTGAAGATCATAAAACCCACCGATTTCATAGGCCCAGATGCTTGTTATTACAGCAACTCAGTTATTGAGGTGAGAGAAAATGGGAAGGACGTTGCTGCACCACTAAATCTATGGCTGGGCCCTGCTGAAAACAAACAAAAAGAATTCACGGTGGCCAGATAGGGCTATTTTCTACTGACTGTCTCTGGGGGCTCAAACAGAATCCATTTGTTTAACTGTTTGTTTTTCAGTTTCACTCGTGTAGGGTACTTGTCCCCACACCTTCAGCTTGTAGTTTGTCTGTGTCCTTGGATCTCCTGTGAGTCTCCTGTAAGGAATCACGTAGGTTTCTTGAGTTTTTATCCGTTCTTTTAACCCTGTGTCTTTTGTTTGCAGCACTCAGAGCCTGACCTTTTATTCTGATGATTCAGAGCTGTGCCCTTATTGCACTTAAAAATGTTTTTTTATTGTCATTAGTCTACAATCATGTGAAGAACATTATGTTTACTCTGCTCCCCCTTCACCAAGTCCCCCCCGAAAATCCTCTTCAGTCGCTGTCCATCAGCGAGTAGTAAGATGCTATATAATCTCTACTAGTCTTCTCTGTGTTGTACAGCACTCATCATGCCCCACCGACCCCACGCAATATACATGCTTATCCTAATGAACCCATTCTTTCTCCCCGCACTTATCCATCCCCTCAGAACCACCCTGCCCAGTCCTTTTCCCTTTGGCAACTTTTAGTCAACTCTCAGGTTCTGTGAGTCCGCTGCTGTTTTATTCCTTCAGTTTTTCTTTGTTGTTATACTCCACACATGAGTGAAATCTTTTGATACTTGTCTTTCTCCGCCTGACCTATTTCTCTGAACATACTACCGTCTAGCTCCATCCACGTCATTGCAAATGGTAGGATTTGTTTTCTTCTTATGGCTGCTTACTGCACTTTGTAAACTGGATTTCATTCTTCCTTTTTGTTTGAAGTTTAGCTATGTGCTTTCACCATTCACTTCCTGGGTATGAGCAACAGCTTTGTGTCAATCGATATGTATCTGTATCTGTCTATTGCTCTGTCTGTCTGTAAATCTATCTATCGTTCTATATATCCTTCTATCTATCTCTCTGTCCTTCTCTTTATTTATCTATCCATCTATCTAGCTTCCTATCGTCTATCATGTGTATCATCTATCTATCTATCATCTGTCATCTATCTATCTGTCTATCTATGAATCAATCATCTTTCTGTCTGCCCATCTATCCTTATGTACAGAACAGTTAACAACACCACCTATGTCACTTCCCTACATTATGCTTCCAAAAATATTGCAAAGTCACTAGGCCGTAGGGAGAGCACTGGGCTCACTGAGACAATTGCAGATCAAGTCAGCCGCGTGTGCTTACAAAACCAGTAAATGGTGCAGGGACTTGAACCCATATCTCTGTCCTCTGTCCTCTTAAACCTCCTTCTCTCTTGCTAACTGTATTTAGCCACATTCATTGACTAAGTGCTCACTGAAGACCACAAGTATACTTCATCTGTGCCTGTTGTAGACAGAAAAGTATACTTGGTGCTTTACTCACCACCGTGTTTGACGGACATTGGCGTGTTCACCATTGATAGAAGGAGGGACAAATTAAAAGGAACACCTATTTGTAGACAGGAGCATTTGGGAGCAAAGTGTGTGTTGTGGAGAGACGTGTTTGGTTGAGTGTCCAAACTTCCCTCTTTATGTGGTTATTACTTCTTTACAGTCGTGAACATCATCAAACCCAGTGATTTCAAACGCCCAGACGCTAATTATTACAGCAATTCATTTGTTGATTGAGAAAAAATGAGAAGGACATTGCAGTACCACTCAATCTATACCTGGGCACCGCTGAAACCAAACCAAAAGAATTCACGGTGGCTAGGTAGGACTATTTTCTAGTGACTGTCTCTGGGGACTCAAACAGAATCCATTTGTTTCTTTGCTTCTCAGATTCACTTGTATTGTGTACCTGTCCCCGCCCCTCCAGCTTGTAGTTTGTCTGTGTCCTTGGATCTCAAGTGAGTCTCCAGTAAGGGAGCACGTAGGTGATCTTGAGTTTTCACCAGTTCTTCTAACTCTGTGTCTTTTGATTGGAGCAGTCAAAGCCTATACTTTTATTCTGATATTTGAGAGCTATGCTCTTACTGCACTTTGAAATTTTTTTTTGTTCTCATTAATATACAATCACATGCAGAACATTATGTTTACTAGTGTACCCCCTTCACCAAGTCCTCGCCATATCCCAGTTACAGTCGCTCTCCGTCAGCGTGTAGTAAGATGCTGTAGAATCACTACTTGTCTTCTCTGTGTTGTATAGCCCTGCCCATGACCCTACAACCTACACATTATTCATGCTAATCCTAATGCCGCCATTCTTTTTCCCCTCCCTTATCACACCCTTCCCACAAACCCTACCCAGGCCCTTTCTCTTTGGTAACTGTTAGTCCACTCTCGGGTACTGTGTGTCTGCTGCTGTTTTTTCCTTCAGTTTTTCTTTGCTATCGTACTCCACACATGAGTGAAATCATTTGGTACATGTATTTCTCCGACTGGCCTATTTGACTGAGCATAATACCCTCTAGCTCCATCCACGTTATTGCCAATGATAGGATTTGTTTTCTTCTTTTGGCTGCTTACTGCACTTTTTAAACTGGATTTTATTCTTCTTTTTTGTTTGTTGTTTCGCTATGTGCTTCAACAATTGCTCTCATGGTTATGAGCAATAGCTTTGTGTTAATTGATATGTACCTATATCTATCTATCTTTCTGTCTATCTATCAATCAATCAATCATCTATTTCTCTGTCCATCTGTCTTTGTGTAGAGAACAGTTAACCACATAGCCTATGTCACTTTCCTACATTATGCTTCCAAAAATCCTGCAAGGTAACTAGGCTGTATGGAGTGCACTTTCTTCACCGAGACACTTGCAGGTCGTGTCGGCAGTGTGTACTACAAAACCAGTAAATGGTTGTGCAGGGACATGAACCCGTGTCTCTATCCTCAGTCCACTTTCATCTCATTCTCACTTGCTGTCTGTATTTAGCCACATTCATTGACTAAGTGCTCCCTGAAGACCACAAGTATCCTTCCTCTGGGCCTGTTGTCGACAGAAAAGTACACTTGCTGCTTTGCTCACCACCACGTTTGAAGGACATCGGCATGATCACTGCTGACAGGACAGAGGGTCAAATAAAAAGGAACACCAATTTCTAGACAGGAGCAGTTGGGAGCTAAGAGTGTATTGTGGAGTGACGTGTTTATTTGATTGTCCAAACTTCCCTCTTTAGGTGGTTATTACTTCACATTCGTGAAGATCATAAAACCCACCGATTTCATAGGCCCAGATGCTTGTTATTACAGCAACTCAGTTATTGAGGTGAGAGAAAATGGGAAGGACGTTGCTGCACCACTAAATCTATGGCTGGGCCCTGCTGAAAACAAACAAAAAGAATTCACGGTGGCCAGATAGGGCTATTTTCTACTGACTGTCTCTGGGGGCTCAAACAGAATCCATTTGTTTAACTGTTTGTTTTTCAGTTTCACTCGTGTAGGGTACTTGTCCCCACACCTTCAGCTTGTAGTTTGTCTGTGTCCTTGGATCTCCTGTGAGTCTCCTGTAAGGAATCACGTAGGTTTCTTGAGTTTTTATCCGTTCTTTTAACCCTGTGTCTTTTGTTTGCAGCACTCAGAGCCTGACCTTTTATTCTGATGATTCAGAGCTGTGCCCTTATTGCACTTAAAAATGTTTTTTTATTGTCATTAGTCTACAATCATGTGAAGAACATTATGTTTACTCTGCTCCCCCTTCACCAAGTCCCCCCCGAAAATCCTCTTCAGTTGCTGTCCATCAGCGAGTAGTAAGATGCTATATAATCTCTACTAGTCTTCTCTGTGTTGTACAGCACTCATCATGCCCCACCGACCCCACGCAATATACATGCTTATCCTAATGAACCCATTCTTTCTCCCCGCACTTATCCATCCCCTCAGAACCACCCTGCCCAGTCCTTTTCCCTTTGGCAACTTTTAGTCAACTCTCAGGTTCTGTGAGTCCGCTGCTGTTTTATTCCTTCAGTTTTTCTTTGTTGTTATACTCCACACATGAGTGAAATCTTTTGATACTTGTCTTTCTCCGCCTGACCTATTTCTCTGAACATACTACCGTCTAGCTCCATCCACGTCATTGCAAATGGTAGGATTTGTTTTCTTCTTATGGCTGCTTACTGCACTTTGTAAACTGGATTTCATTCTTCCTTTTTGTTTGAAGTTTAGCTATGTGCTTTCACCATTCACTTCCTGGGTATGAGCAACAGCTTTGTGTCAATCGATATGTATCTGTATCTGTCTATCGCTCTGTCTGTCTGTAAATCTATCTATCGTTCTATATATCCTTCTATCTATCTCTCTGTCCTTCTCTTTATTTATCTATCCATCTATCTAGCTTCCTATCGTCTATCATGTGTATCATCTATCTATCTATCATCTGTCATCTATCTATCTGTCTATCTATGAATCAATCATCTTTCTGTCTGCCCATCTATCCTTATGTACAGAACAGTTAACAACACCACCTATGTCACTTCCCTACATTATGCTTCCAAAAATATTGCAAAGTCACTAGGCCGTAGGGAGAGCACTGGGCTCACTGAGACAATTGCAGATCAAGTCAGCTGCGTGTGCTTACAAAACCAGTAAATGGTGCAGGGACTTGAACCCGTATCTCTGTCCTCTGTCCTCTTAAACCTCCTTCTCTCTTGCTAACTGTATTTAGCCACATTCATTGACTAAGTGCTCACTGAAGACCACAAGTATACTTCATCTGTGCCTGTTGTAGACAGAAAAGTATACTTGGTGCTTTACTCACCACCGTGTTTGACGGACATTGGCGTGTTCACCACTGATAGAAGGAGGGACAAATTAAAAGGAACACCTATTTCTAGACAGGAGCATTTGGGAGCAAAGTGTGTGTTGTGGAGAGACGTGTTTGGTTGAGTGTCCAAACTTCCCTCTTTATGTGGTTATTACTTCTTTACAATCGTGAACATCATCAAACCCAGTGATTTCAAACGCCCAGACGCTAATTATTACAGCAATTCATTTGTTGATGTGAGAAAAAATGAGAAGGACATTGCAGTACCACTCAATCTATACCTGGGCACCGCTGAAACCAAACCAAAAGAATTCACGGTGGCTAGGTAGGACTATTTTCTAGTGACTGTCTCTGGGGACTCAAACAGAATCCATTTGTTTCTTTGCTTCTCAGATTCACTTGTATTGTGTACCTGTCCCCGCCCCTCCAGCTTGTAGTTTGTCTGTGTCCTTGGATCTCAAGTGAGTCTCCAGTAAGGGAGCACGTAGGTGATCTTGAGTTTTCACCAGTTCTTCTAACTCTGTGTCTTTTGATTGGAGCAGTCAAAGCCTATACTTTTATTCTGATATTTGAGAGCTATGCTCTTACTGCACTTTGAAATTTTTTTTTGTTCTCATTAATATACAATCACATGCAGAACATTATGTTTACTAGTGTACCCCCTTCACCAAGTCCTCGCCATATCCCAGTTACAGTCGCTCTCCGTCAGCGTGTAGTAAGATGCTGTAGAATCACTACTTGTCTTCTCTGTGTTGTATAGCCCTGCCCATGACCCTACAACCTACACATTATTCATGCTAATCCTAATGCCGCCATTCTTTTTCCCCACCCTTACCACACCCTTCCCACAAACCCTACCCAGTCCCTTTCTCTTTGGTAACTGTTAGTCCACTCTCGGGTACTGTGTGTCTGCTGCTGTTTTTTCCTTCAGTTTTTCTTTGCTATCGTACTCCACACATGAGTGAAATCATTTGGTACATGTATTTCTCCGACTGGCCTATTTGACTGAGCATAATACCCTCTAGCTCCATCCACGTTATTGCCAATGATAGGATTTGTTTTCTTCTTTTGGCTGCTTACTGCACTTTTTAAACTGGATTTTATTCTTCTTTTTTGTTTGTTGTTTCGCTATGTGTTTCAACCATTGCTCTCATGGTTATGAGCAATAGCTTTGTGTTAATTGATATGTACCTATATCTATCTATCTTTCTGTCTATCTATCAATCAATCAATCATCTATTCCTCTGTCCATCTGTCTTTGTGTAGAGAACAGTTAACCACATAGCCTATGTCACTTTCCTACATTATGCTTCCAAAAATCCTGCAAGGTAACTAGGCTGTATGGAGTGCACTTTCTTCACCGAGACACTTGCAGGTCGTGTCGGCAGTGTGTACTACAAAACCAGTAAATGGTTGTGCAGGGACATGAACCCGTGTCTCTATCCTCAGTCCACTTTCATCTCATTCTCACTTGCTGTCTGTATTTAGCCACATTCATTGACTAAGTGCTCCCTGAAGACCACAAGTATCCTTCCTCTGGGCCTGTTGTCGACAGAAAAGTACACTTGCTGCTTTGCTCACCACCACGTTTGAAGGACATCGGCATGATCACTGCTGACAGGACAGAGGGTCAAATAAAAAGGAACACCAATTTCTAGACAGGAGCAGTTGGGAGCTAAGAGTGTATTGTGGAGTGACGTGTTTATTTGATTGTCCAAACTTCCCTCTTTAGGTGGTTATTACTTCACATTCGTGAAGATCATAAAACCCACCGATTTCATAGGCCCAGATGCTTGTTATTACAGCAACTCAGTTATTGAGGTGAGAGAAAATGGGAAGGACGTTGCTGCACCACTAAATCTATGGCTGGGCCCTGCTGAAAACAAACAAAAAGAATTCACGGTGGCCAGATAGGGCTATTTTCTACTGACTGTCTCTGGGGGCTCAAACAGAATCCATTTGTTTAACTGTTTGTTTTTCAGTTTCACTCGTGTAGGGTACTTGTCCCCACACCTTCAGCTTGTAGTTTGTCTGTGTCCTTGGATCTCCTGTGATTCTCCTGTAAGGAATCACGTAGGTTTCTTGAGTTTTTATCCGTTCTTTTAACCCTGTGTCTTTTGTTTGCAGCACTCAGAGCCTGACCTTTTATTCTGATGATTCAGAGCTGTGCCCTTATTGCACTTAAAAATGTTTTTTTATTGTCATTAGTCTACAATCATGTGAAGAACATTATGTTTACTCTGCTCCCCCTTCACCAAGTCCCCCCCGAAAATCCTCTTCAGTCGCTGTCCATCAGCGAGTAGTAAGATGCTATATAATCTCTACTAGTCTTCTCTGTGTTGTACAGCACTCATCATGCCCCACCGACCCCACGCAATATACATGCTTATCCTAATGAACCCATTCTTTCTCCCCGCACTTATCCATCCCCTCAGAACCACCCTGCCCAGTCCTTTTCCCTTTGGCAACTTTTAGTCAACTCTCAGGTTCTGTGAGTCCGCTGCTGTTTTATTCCTTCAGTTTTTCTTTGTTGTTATACTCCACACATGAGTGAAATCTTTTGATACTTGTCTTTCTCCGCCTGACCTATTTCTCTGAACATACTACCGTCTAGCTCCATCCACGTCATTGCAAATGGTAGGATTTGTTTTCTTCTTATGGCTGCTTACTGCACTTTGTAAACTGGATTTCATTCTTCCTTTTTGTTTGAAGTTTAGCTATGTGCTTTCACCATTCACTTCCTGGGTATGAGCAACAGCTTTGTGTCAATCGATATGTATCTGTATCTGTCTATTGCTCTGTCTGTCTGTAAATCTATCTATCGTTCTATATATCCTTCTATCTATCTCTCTGTCCTTCTCTTTATTTATCTATCCATCTATCTAGCTTCCTATCGTCTATCATGTGTATCATCTATCTATCTATCATCTGTCATCTATCTATCTGTCTATCTATGAATCAATCATCTTTCTGTCTGCCCATCTATCCTTATGTACAGAACAGTTAACAACACCACCTATGTCACTTCCCTACATTATGCTTCCAAAAATATTGCAAAGTCACTAGGCCGTAGGGAGAGCACTGGGCTCACTGAGACAATTGCAGATCAAGTCAGCCGCGTGTGCTTACAAAACCAGTAAATGGTGCAGGGACTTGAACCCATATCTCTGTCCTCTGTCCTCTTAAACCTCCTTCTCTCTTGCTAACTGTATTTAGCCACATTCATTGACTAAGTGCTCACTGAAGACCACAAGTATACTTCATCTGTGCCTGTTGTAGACAGAAAAGTATACTTGGTGCTTTACTCACCACCGTGTTTGACGGACATTGGCGTGTTCACCATTGATAGAAGGAGGGACAAATTAAAAGGAACACCTATTTGTAGACAGGAGCATTTGGGAGCAAAGTGTGTGTTGTGGAGAGACGTGTTTGGTTGAGTGTCCAAACTTCCCTCTTTATGTGGTTATTACTTCTTTACAGTCGTGAACATCATCAAACCCAGTGATTTCAAACGCCCAGACGCTAATTATTACAGCAATTCATTTGTTGATTGAGAAAAAATGAGAAGGACATTGCAGTACCACTCAATCTATACCTGGGCACCGCTGAAACCAAACCAAAAGAATTCACGGTGGCTAGGTAGGACTATTTTCTAGTGACTGTCTCTGGGGACTCAAACAGAATCCATTTGTTTCTTTGCTTCTCAGATTCACTTGTATTGTGTACCTGTCCCCGCCCCTCCAGCTTGTAGTTTGTCTGTGTCCTTGGATCTCAAGTGAGTCTCCAGTAAGGGAGCACGTAGGTGATCTTGAGTTTTCACCAGTTCTTCTAACTCTGTGTCTTTTGATTGGAGCAGTCAAAGCCTATACTTTTATTCTGATATTTGAGAGCTATGCTCTTACTGCACTTTGAAATTTTTTTTTGTTCTCATTAATATACAATCACATGCAGAACATTATGTTTACTAGTGTACCCCCTTCACCAAGTCCTCGCCATATCCCAGTTACAGTCGCTCTCCGTCAGCGTGTAGTAAGATGCTGTAGAATCACTACTTGTCTTCTCTGTGTTGTATAGCCCTGCCCATGACCCTACAACCTACACATTATTCATGCTAATCCTAATGCCGCCATTCTTTTTCCCCACCCTTATCACACCCTTCCCACAAACCCTACCCAGTCCCTTTCTCTTTGGTAACTGTTAGTCCACTCTCGGGTACTGTGTGTCTGCTGCTGTTTTTTCCTTCAGTTTTTCTTTGCTATCGTACTCCACACATGAGTGAAATCATTTGGTACATGTATTTCTCCGACTGGCCTATTTGACTGAGCATAATACCCTCTAGCTCCATCCACGTTATTGCCAATGATAGGATTTGTTTTCTTCTTTTGGCTGCTTACTGCACTTTTTAAACTGGATTTTATTCTTCTTTTTTGTTTGTTGTTTCGCTATGTGCTTCAACCATTGCTCTCATGGTTATGAGCAATAGCTTTGTGTTAATTGATATGTACCTATATCTATCTATCTTTCTGTCTATCTATCAATCAATCAATCATCTATTTCTCTGTCCATCTGTCTTTGTGTAGAGAACAGTTAACCACATAGCCTATGTCACTTTCCTACATTATGCTTCCAAAAATCCTGCAAGGTAACTAGGCTGTATGGAGTGCACTTTCTTCACCGAGACACTTGCAGGTCGTGTCGGCAGTGTGTACTACAAAACCAGTAAATGGTTGTGCAGGGACATGAACCCGTGTCTCTATCCTCAGTCCACTTTCATCTCATTCTCACTTGCTGTCTGTATTTAGCCACATTCATTGACTAAGTGCTCCCTGAAGACCACAAGTATCCTTCCTCTGGGCCTGTTGTCGACAGAAAAGTACACTTGCTGCTTTGCTCACCACCACGTTTGAAGGACATCGGCATGATCACTGCTGACAGGACAGAGGGTCAAATAAAAAGGAACACCAATTTCTAGACAGGAGCAGTTGGGAGCTAAGAGTGTATTGTGGAGTGACGTGTTTATTTGATTGTCCAAACTTCCCTCTTTAGGTGGTTATTACTTCACATTCGTGAAGATCATAAAACCCACCGATTTCATAGGCCCAGATGCTTGTTATTACAGCAACTCAGTTATTGAGGTGAGAGAAAATGGGAAGGACGTTGCTGCACCACTAAATCTATGGCTGGGCCCTGCTGAAAACAAACAAAAAGAATTCACGGTGGCCAGATAGGGCTATTTTCTACTGACTGTCTCTGGGGGCTCAAACAGAATCCATTTGTTTAACTGTTTGTTTTTCAGTTTCACTCGTGTAGGGTACTTGTCCCCACACCTTCAGCTTGTAGTTTGTCTGTGTCCTTGGATCTCCTGTGATTCTCCTGTAAGGAATCACGTAGGTTTCTTGAGTTTTTATCCGTTCTTTTAACCCTGTGTCTTTTGTTTGCAGCACTCAGAGCCTGACCTTTTATTCTGATGATTCAGAGCTGTGCCCTTATTGCACTTAAAAATGTTTTTTTATTGTCATTAGTCTACAATCATGTGAAGAACATTATGTTTACTCTGCTCCCCCTTCACCAAGTCCCCCCCGAAAATCCTCTTCAGTCGCTGTCCATCAGCGAGTAGTAAGATGCTATATAATCTCTACTAGTCTTCTCTGTGTTGTACAGCACTCATCATGCCCCACCGACCCCACGCAATATACATGCTTATCCTAATGAACCCATTCTTTCTCCCCGCACTTATCCATCCCCTCAGAACCACCCTGCCCAGTCCTTTTCCCTTTGGCAACTTTTAGTCAACTCTCAGGTTCTGTGAGTCCGCTGCTGTTTTATTCCTTCAGTTTTTCTTTGTTGTTATACTCCACACATGAGTGAAATCTTTTGATACTTGTCTTTCTCCGCCTGACCTATTTCTCTGAACATACTACCGTCTAGCTCCATCCACGTCATTGCAAATGGTAGGATTTGTTTTCTTCTTATGGCTGCTTACTGCACTTTGTAAACTGGATTTCATTCTTCCTTTTTGTTTGAAGTTTAGCTATGTGCTTTCACCATTCACTTCCTGGGTATGAGCAACAGCTTTGTGTCAATCGATATGTATCTGTATCTGTCTATTGCTCTGTCTGTCTGTAAATCTATCTATCGTTCTATATATCCTTCTATCTATCTCTCTGTCCTTCTCTTTATTTATCTATCCATCTATCTAGCTTCCTATCGTCTATCATGTGTATCATCTATCTATCTATCATCTGTCATCTATCTATCTGTCTATCTATGAATCAATCATCTTTCTGTCTGCCCATCTATCCTTATGTACAGAACAGTTAACAACACCACCTATGTCACTTCCCTACATTATGCTTCCAAAAATATTGCAAAGTCACTAGGCCGTAGGGAGAGCACTGGGCTCACTGAGACAATTGCAGATCAAGTCAGCCGCGTGTGCTTACAAAACCAGTAAATGGTGCAGGGACTTGAACCCATATCTCTGTCCTCTGTCCTCTTAAACCTCCTTCTCTCTTGCTAACTGTATTTAGCCACATTCATTGACTAAGTGCTCACTGAAGACCACAAGTATACTTCATCTGTGCCTGTTGTAGACAGAAAAGTATACTTGGTGCTTTACTCACCACCGTGTTTGACGGACATTGGCGTGTTCACCATTGATAGAAGGAGGGACAAATTAAAAGGAACACCTATTTGTAGACAGGAGCATTTGGGAGCAAAGTGTGTGTTGTGGAGAGACGTGTTTGGTTGAGTGTCCAAACTTCCCTCTTTATGTGGTTATTACTTCTTTACAGTCGTGAACATCATCAAACCCAGTGATTTCAAACGCCCAGACGCTAATTATTACAGCAATTCATTTGTTGATTGAGAAAAAATGAGAAGGACATTGCAGTACCACTCAATCTATACCTGGGCACCGCTGAAACCAAACCAAAAGAATTCACGGTGGCTAGGTAGGACTATTTTCTAGTGACTGTCTCTGGGGACTCAAACAGAATCCATTTGTTTCTTTGCTTCTCAGATTCACTTGTATTGTGTACCTGTCCCCGCCCCTCCAGCTTGTAGTTTGTCTGTGTCCTTGGATCTCAAGTGAGTCTCCAGTAAGGGAGCACGTAGGTGATCTTGAGTTTTCACCAGTTCTTCTAACTCTGTGTCTTTTGATTGGAGCAGTCAAAGCCTATACTTTTATTCTGATATTTGAGAGCTATGCTCTTACTGCACTTTGAAATTTTTTTTTGTTCTCATTAATATACAATCACATGCAGAACATTATGTTTACTAGTGTACCCCCTTCACCAAGTCCTCGCCATATCCCAGTTACAGTCGCTCTCCGTCAGCGTGTAGTAAGATGCTGTAGAATCACTACTTGTCTTCTCTGTGTTGTATAGCCCTGCCCATGACCCTACAACCTACACATTATTCATGCTAATCCTAATGCCGCCATTCTTTTTCCCCTCCCTTATCACACCCTTCCCACAAACCCTACCCAGTCCCTTTCTCTTTGGTAACTGTTAGTCCACTCTCGGGTACTGTGTGTCTGCTGCTGTTTTTTCCTTCAGTTTTTCTTTGCTATCGTACTCCACACATGAGTGAAATCATTTGGTACATGTATTTCTCCGACTGGCCTATTTGACTGAGCATAATACCCTCTAGCTCCATCCACGTTATTGCCAATGATAGGATTTGTTTTCTTCTTTTGGCTGCTTACTGCACTTTTTAAACTGGATTTTATTCTTCTTTTTTGTTTGTTGTTTCGCTATGTGCTTCAACAATTGCTCTCATGGTTATGAGCAATAGCTTTGTGTTAATTGATATGTACCTATATCTATCTATCTTTCTGTCTATCTATCAATCAATCAATCATCTATTTCTCTGTCCATCTGTCTTTGTGTAGAGAACAGTTAACCACATAGCCTATGTCACTTTCCTACATTATGCTTCCAAAAATCCTGCAAGATAACTAGGCTGTATGGAGTGCACTTTCTTCACCGAGACACTTGCAGGTCGTGTCGGCAGTGTGTACTACAAAACCAGTAAATGGTTGTGCAGGGACATGAACCCGTGTCTCTATCCTCAGTCCACTTTCATCTCATTCTCACTTGCTGTCTGTATTTAGCCACATTCATTGACTAAGTGCTCCCTGAAGACCACAAGTATCCTTCCTCTGGGCCTGTTGTCGACAGAAAAGTACACTTGCTGCTTTGCTCACCACCACGTTTGAAGGACATCGGCATGATCACTGCTGACAGGACAGAGGGTCAAATAAAAAGGAACACCAATTTCTAGACAGGAGCAGTTGGGAGCTAAGAGTGTATTGTGGAGTGACGTGTTTATTTGATTGTCCAAACTTCCCTCTTTAGGTGGTTATTACTTCACATTCGTGAAGATCATAAAACCCACCGATTTCATAGGCCCAGATGCTTGTTATTACAGCAACTCAGTTATTGAGGTGAGAGAAAATGGGAAGGACGTTGCAGCACCACTAAATCTATGGCTGGGCCCTGCTGAAAACAAACAAAAAGAATTCACGGTGGCCAGATAGGGCTATTTTCTACTGACTGTCTCTGGGGGCTCAAACAGAATCCATTTGTTTAACTGTTTGTTTTTCAGTTTCACTCGTGTAGGGTACTTGTCCCCACACCTTCAGCTTGTAGTTTGTCTGTGTCCTTGGATCTCCTGTGATTCTCCTGTAAGGAATCACGTAGGTTTCTTGAGTTTTTATCCGTTCTTTTAACCCTGTGTCTTTTGTTTGCAGCACTCAGAGCCTGACCTTTTATTCTGATGATTCAGAGCTGTGCCCTTATTGCACTTAAAAATGTTTTTTTATTGTCATTAGTCTACAATCATGTGAAGAACATTATGTTTACTCTGCTCCCCCTTCACCAAGTCCCCCCCGAAAATCCTCTTCAGTCGCTGTCCATCAGCGAGTAGTAAGATGCTATATAATCTCTACTAGTCTTCTCTGTGTTGTACAGCACTCATCATGCCCCACCGACCCCACGCAATATACATGCTTATCCTAATGAACCCATTCTTTCTCCCCGCACTTATCCATCCCCTCAGAACCACCCTGCCCAGTCCTTTTCCCTTTGGCAACTTTTAGTCAACTCTCAGGTTCTGTGAGTCCGCTGCTGTTTTATTCCTTCAGTTTTTCTTTGTTGTTATACTCCACACATGAGTGAAATCTTTTGATACTTGTCTTTCTCCGCCTGACCTATTTCTCTGAACATACTACCGTCTAGCTCCATCCACGTCATTGCAAATGGTAGGATTTGTTTTCTTCTTATGGCTGCTTACTGCACTTTGTAAACTGGATTTCATTCTTCCTTTTTGTTTGAAGTTTAGCTATGTGCTTTCACCATTCACTTCCTGGGTATGAGCAACAGCTTTGTGTCAATCGATATGTATCTGTATCTGTCTATCGCTCTGTCTGTCTGTAAATCTATCTATCGTTCTATATATCCTTCTATCTATCTCTCTGTCCTTCTCTTTATTTATCTATCCATCTATCTAGCTTCCTATCGTCTATCATGTGTATCATCTATCTATCTATCATCTGTCATCTATCTATCTGTCTATCTATGAATCAATCATCTTTCTGTCTGCCCATCTATCCTTATGTACAGAACAGTTAACAACAACACCTATGTCACTTCCCTACATTATGCTTCCAAAAATATTGCAAAGTCACTAGGCCGTAGGGAGAGCACTGGGCTCACTGAGACAATTGCAGATCAAGTCAGCCGCGTGTGCTTACAAAACCAGTAAATGGTGCAGGGACTTGAACCTGTATCTCTGTCCTCTGTCCTCTTAAACCTCCTTCTCTCTTGCTAACTGTATTTAGCCACATTCATTGACTAAGTGCTCACTGAAGACAACAAGTATACTTCATCTGTGCCTGTTGTAGACAGAAAAGTATACTTGGTGCTTTACTCACCACCGTGTTTGACGGACATTGGCGTGTTCACCATTGATAGAAGGAGGGACAAATTAAAAGGAACACCTATTTCTAGACAGGAGCATTTGGGAGCAAAGTGTGTGTTGTGGAGAGACGTGTTTGGTTGAGTGTCCAAACTTCCCTCTTTATGTGGTTATTACTTCTTTACAATCGTGAACATCATCAAACCCAGTGATTTCAAACGCCCAGACGCTAATTATTACAGCAATTCATTTGTTGATGTGAGAAAAAATGAGAAGGACATTGCAGTACCACTCAATCTATACCTGGGCACCGCTGAAACCAAACCAAAAGAATTCACGGTGGCTAGGTAGGACTATTTTCTAGTGACTGTCTCTGGGGACTCAAACAGAATCCATTTGTTTCTTTGCTTCTCAGATTCACTTGTATTGTGTACCTGTCCCCGCCCCTCCAGCTTGTAGTTTGTCTGTGTCCTTGGATCTCAAGTGAGTCTCCAGTAAGGGAGCACGTAGGTGATCTTGAGTTTTCACCAGTTCTTCTAACTCTGTGTCTTTTGATTGGAGCAGTCAAAGCCTATACTTTTATTCTGATATTTGAGAGCTATGCTCTTACTGCACTTTGAAATTTTTTTTTGTTCTCATTAATATACAATCACATGCAGAACATTATGTTTACTAGTGTACCCCCTTCACCAAGTCCTCGCCATATCCCAGTTACAGTCGCTCTCCGTCAGCGTGTAGTAAGATGCTGTAGAATCACTACTTGTCTTCTCTGTGTTGTATAGCCCTGCCCATGACCCTACAACCTACACATTATTCATGCTAATCCTAATGCCGCCATTCTTTTTCCCCACCCTTATCACACCCTTCCCACAAACCCTACCCAGTCCCTTTCTCTTTGGTAACTGTTAGTCCACTCTCGGGTACTGTGTGTCTGCTGCTGTTTTTTCCTTCAGTTTTTCTTTGCTATCGTACTCCACACATGAGTGAAATCATTTGGTACATGTATTTCTCCGACTGGCCTATTTGACTGAGCATAATACCCTCTAGCTCCATCCACGTTATTGCCAATGATAGGATTTGTTTTCTTCTTTTGGCTGCTTACTGCACTTTTTAAACTGGATTTTATTCTTCTTTTTTGTTTGTTGTTTCGCTATGTGCTTCAACCATTGCTCTCATGGTTATGAGCAATAGCTTTGTGTTAATTGATATGTACCTATATCTATCTATCTTTCTGTCTATCTATCAATCAATCAATCATCTATTTCTCTGTCCATCTGTCTTTGTGTAGAGAACAGTTAACCACATAGCCTATGTCACTTTCCTACATTATGCTTCCAAAAATCCTGCAAGGTAACTAGGCTGTATGGAGTGCACTTTCTTCACCGAGACACTTGCAGGTCGTGTCGGCAGTGTGTACTACAAAACCAGTAAATGGTTGTGCAGGGACATGAACCCGTGTCTCTATCCTCAGTCCACTTTCATCTCATTCTCACTTGCTGTCTGTATTTAGCCACATTCATTGACTAAGTGCTCCCTGAAGACCACAAGTATCCTTCCTCTGGGCCTGTTGTTGACAGAAAAGTACACTTGCTGCTTTGCTCACCACCACGTTTGAAGGACATCGGCATGATCACTGCTGACAGGACAGAGGGTCAAATAAAAAGGAACACCAATTTCTAGACAGGAGCAGTTGGGAGCTAAGAGTGTATTGTGGAGTGACGTGTTTATTTGATTGTCCAAACTTCCCTCTTTAGGTGGTTATTACTTCACATTCGTGAAGATCATAAAACCCACCGATTTCATAGGCCCAGATGCTTGTTATTACAGCAACTCAGTTATTGAGGTGAGAGAAAATGGGAAGGACGTTGCTGCACCACTAAATCTATGGCTGGGCCCTGCTGAAAACAAACAAAAAGAATTCACGGTGGCCAGATAGGGCTATTTTCTACTGACTGTCTCTGGGGGCTCAAACAGAATCCATTTGTTTAACTGTTTGTTTTTCAGTTTCACTCGTGTAGGGTACTTGTCCCCACACCTTCAGCTTGTAGTTTGTCTGTGTCCTTGGATCTCCTGTGATTCTCCTGTAAGGAATCACGTAGGTTTCTTGAGTTTTTATCCGTTCTTTTAACCCTGTGTCTTTTGTTTGCAGCACTCAGAGCCTGACCTTTTATTCTGATGATTCAGAGCTGTGCCCTTATTGCACTTAAAAATGTTTTTTTATTGTCATTAGTCTACAATCATGTGAAGAACATTATGTTTACTCTGCTCCCCCTTCACCAAGTCCCCCCCGAAAATCCTCTTCAGTCGCTGTCCATCAGCGAGTAGTAAGATGCTATATAATCTCTACTAGTCTTCTCTGTGTTGTACAGCACTCATCATGCCCCACCGACCCCACGCAATATACATGCTTATCCTAATGAACCCATTCTTTCTCCCCGCACTTATCCATCCCCTCAGAACCACCCTGCCCAGTCCTTTTCCCTTTGGCAACTTTTAGTCAACTCTCAGGTTCTGTGAGTCCGCTGCTGTTTTATTCCTTCAGTTTTTCTTTGTTGTTATACTCCACACATGAGTGAAATCTTTTGATACTTGTCTTTCTCCGCCTGACCTATTTCTCTGAACATACTACCGTCTAGCTCCATCCACGTCATTGCAAATGGTAGGATTTGTTTTCTTCTTATGGCTGCTTACTGCACTTTGTAAACTGGATTTCATTCTTCCTTTTTGTTTGAAGTTTAGCTATGTGCTTTCACCATTCACTTCCTGGGTATGAGCAACAGCTTTGTGTCAATCGATATGTATCTGTATCTGTCTATCGCTCTGTCTGTCTGTAAATCTATCTATCGTTCTATATATCCTTCTATCTATCTCTCTGTCCTTCTCTTTATTTATCTATCCATCTATCTAGCTTCCTATCGTCTATCATGTGTATCATCTATCTATCTATCATCTGTCATCTATCTATCTGTCTATCTATGAATCAATCATCTTTCTGTCTGCCCATCTATCCTTATGTACAGAACAGTTAACAACAACACCTATGTCACTTCCCTACATTATGCTTCCAAAAATATTGCATAGTCACTAGGCCGTAGGGAGAGCACTGGGCTCACTGAGACAATTGCAGATCAAGTCAGCCGCGTGTGCTTACAAAACCAGTAAATGGTGCAGGGACTTGAACCTGTATCTCTGTCCTCTGTCCTCTTAAACCTCCTTCTCTCTTGCTAACTGTATTTAGCCACATTCATTGACTAAGTGCTCACTGAAGACAACAAGTATACTTCATCTGTGCCTGTTGTAGACAGAAAAGTATACTTGGTGCTTTACTCACCACCGTGTTTGACGGACATTGGCGTGTTCACCATTGATAGAAGGAGGGACAAATTAAAAGGAACACCTATTTGTAGACAGGAGCATTTGGGAGCAAAGTGTGTGTTGTGGAGAGACGTGTTTGGTTGAGTGTCCAAACTTCCCTCTTTATGTGGTTATTACTTCTTTACAATCGTGAACATCATCAAACCCAGTGATTTCAAACGCCCAGACGCTAATTATTACAGCAATTCATTTGTTGATGTGAGAAAAAATGAGAAGGACATTGCAGTACCACTCAATCTATACCTGGGCACCGCTGAAACCAAACCAAAAGAATTCACGGTGGCTAGGTAGGACTATTTTCTAGTGACTGTCTCTGGGGACTCAAACAGAATCCATTTGTTTCTTTGCTTCTCAGATTCACTTGTATTGTGTACCTGTCCCCGCCCCTCCAGCTTGTAGTTTGTCTGTGTCCTTGGATCTCAAGTGAGTCTCCAGTAAGGGAGCACGTAGGTGATCTTGAGTTTTCACCAGTTCTTCTAACTCTGTGTCTTTTGATTGGAGCAGTCAAAGCCTATACTTTTATTCTGATATTTGAGAGCTATGCTCTTACTGCACTTTGAAATTTTTTTTTGTTCTCATTAATATACAATCACATGCAGAACATTATGTTTACTAGTGTACCCCCTTCACCAAGTCCTCGCCATATCCCAGTTACAGTCGCTCTCCGTCAGCGTGTAGTAAGATGCTGTAGAATCACTACTTGTCTTCTCTGTGTTGTATAGCCCTGCCCATGACCCTACAACCTACACATTATTCATGCTAATCCTAATGCCGCCATTCTTTTTCCCCACCCTTATCACACCCTTCCCACAAACCCTACCCAGTCCCTTTCTCTTTGGTAACTGTTAGTCCACTCTCGGGTACTGTGTGTCTGCTGCTGTTTTTTCCTTCAGTTTTTCTTTGCTATCGTACTCCACACATGAGTGAAATCATTTGGTACATGTATTTCTCCGACTGGCCTATTTGACTGAGCATAATACCCTCTAGCTCCATCCACGTTATTGCCAATGATAGGATTTGTTTTCTTCTTTTGGCTGCTTACTGCACTTTTTAAACTGGATTTTATTCTTCTTTTTTGTTTGTTGTTTCGCTATGTGCTTCAACCATTGCTCTCATGGTTATGAGCAATAGCTTTGTGTTAATTGATATGTACCTATATCTATCTATCTTTCTGTCTATCTATCAATCAATCAATCATCTATTTCTCTGTCCATCTGTCTTTGTGTAGAGAACAGTTAACCACATAGCCTATGTCACTTTCCTACATTATGCTTCCAAAAATCCTGCAAGGTAACTAGGCTGTATGGAGTGCACTTTCTTCACCGAGACACTTGCAGGTCGTGTCGGCAGTGTGTACTACAAAACCAGTAAATGGTTGTGCAGGGACATGAACCCGTGTCTCTATCCTCAGTCCACTTTCATCTCATTCTCACTTGCTGTCTGTATTTAGCCACATTCATTGACTAAGTGCTCCCTGAAGACCACAAGTATCCTTCCTCTGGGCCTGTTGTTGACAGAAAAGTACACTTGCTGCTTTGCTCACCACCACGTTTGAAGGACATCGGCATGATCACTGCTGACAGGACAGAGGGTCAAATAAAAAGGAACACCAATTTCTAGACAGGAGCAGTTGGGAGCTAAGAGTGTATTGTGGAGTGACGTGTTTATTTGATTGTCCAAACTTCCCTCTTTAGGTGGTTATTACTTCACATTCGTGAAGATCATAAAACCCACCGATTTCATAGGCCCAGATGCTTGTTATTACAGCAACTCAGTTATTGAGGTGAGAGAAAATGGGAAGGACGTTGCTGCACCACTAAATCTATGGCTGGGCCCTGCTGAAAACAAACAAAAAGAATTCACGGTGGCCAGATAGGGCTATTTTCTACTGACTGTCTCTGGGGGCTCAAACAGAATCCATTTGTTTAACTGTTTGTTTTTCAGTTTCACTCGTGTAGGGTACTTGTCCCCACACCTTCAGCTTGTAGTTTGTCTGTGTCCTTGGATCTCCTGTGATTCTCCTGTAAGGAATCACGTAGGTTTCTTGAGTTTTTATCCGTTCTTTTAACCCTGTGTCTTTTGTTTGCAGCACTCAGAGCCTGACCTTTTATTCTGATGATTCAGAGCTGTGCCCTTATTGCACTTAAAAATGTTTTTTTATTGTCATTAGTCTACAATCATGTGAAGAACATTATGTTTACTCTGCTCCCCCTTCACCAAGTCCCCCCCGAAAATCCTCTTCAGTCGCTGTCCATCAGCGAGTAGTAAGATGCTATATAATCTCTACTAGTCTTCTCTGTGTTGTACAGCACTCATCATGCCCCACCGACCCCACGCAATATACATGCTTATCCTAATGAACCCATTCTTTCTCCCCGCACTTATCCATCCCCTCAGAACCACCCTGCCCAGTCCTTTTCCCTTTGGCAACTTTTAGTCAACTCTCAGGTTCTGTGAGTCCGCTGCTGTTTTATTCCTTCAGTTTTTCTTTGTTGTTATACTCCACACATGAGTGAAATCTTTTGATACTTGTCTTTCTCCGCCTGACCTATTTCTCTGAACATACTACCGTCTAGCTCCATCCACGTCATTGCAAATGGTAGGATTTGTTTTCTTCTTATGGCTGCTTACTGCACTTTGTAAACTGGATTTCATTCTTCCTTTTTGTTTGAAGTTTAGCTATGTGCTTTCACCATTCACTTCCTGGGTATGAGCAACAGCTTTGTGTCAATCGATATGTATCTGTATCTGTCTATCGCTCTGTCTGTCTGTAAATCTATCTATCGTTCTATATATCCTTCTATCTATCTCTCTGTCCTTCTCTTTATTTATCTATCCATCTATCTAGCTTCCTATCGTCTATCATGTGTATCATCTATCTATCTATCATCTGTCATCTATCTATCTGTCTATCTATGAATCAATCATCTTTCTGTCTGCCCATCTATCCTTATGTACAGAACAGTTAACAACAACACCTATGTCACTTCCCTACATTATGCTTCCAAAAATATTGCATAGTCACTAGGCCGTAGGGAGAGCACTGGGCTCACTGAGACAATTGCAGATCAAGTCAGCCGCGTGTGCTTACAAAACCAGTAAATGGTGCAGGGACTTGAACCTGTATCTCTGTCCTCTGTCCTCTTAAACCTCCTTCTCTCTTGCTAACTGTATTTAGCCACATTCATTGACTAAGTGCTCACTGAAGACAACAAGTATACTTCATCTGTGCCTGTTGTAGACAGAAAAGTATACTTGGTGCTTTACTCACCACCGTGTTTGACGGACATTGGCGTGTTCACCATTGATAGAAGGAGGGACAAATTAAAAGGAACACCTATTTCTAGACAGGAGCATTTGGGAGCAAAGTGTGTGTTGTGGAGAGACGTGTTTGGTTGAGTGTCCAAACTTCCCTCTTTATGTGGTTATTACTTCTTTACAATCGTGAACATCATCAAACCCAGTGATTTCAAACGCCCAGACGCTAATTATTACAGCAATTCATTTGTTGATGTGAGAAAAAATGAGAAGGACATTGCAGTACCACTCAATCTATACCTGGGCACCGCTGAAACCAAACCAAAAGAATTCACGGTGGCTAGGTAGGACTATTTTCTAGTGACTGTCTCTGGGGACTCAAACAGAATCCATTTGTTTCTTTGCTTCTCAGATTCACTTGTATTGTGTACCTGTCCCCGCCCCTCCAGCTTGTAGTTTGTCTGTGTCCTTGGATCTCAAGTGAGTCTCCAGTAAGGGAGCACGTAGGTGATCTTGAGTTTTCACCAGTTCTTCTAACTCTGTGTCTTTTGATTGGAGCAGTCAAAGCCTATACTTTTATTCTGATATTTGAGAGCTATGCTCTTACTGCACTTTGAAATTTTTTTTTGTTCTCATTAATATACAATCACATGCAGAACATTATGTTTACTAGTGTACCCCCTTCACCAAGTCCTCGCCATATCCCAGTTACAGTCGCTCTCCGTCAGCGTGTAGTAAGATGCTGTAGAATCACTACTTGTCTTCTCTGTGTTGTATAGCCCTGCCCATGACCCTACAACCTACACATTATTCATGCTAATCCTAATGCCGCCATTCTTTTTCCCCACCCTTATCACACCCTTCCCACAAACCCTACCCAGTCCCTTTCTCTTTGGTAACTGTTAGTCCACTCTCGGGTACTGTGTGTCTGCTGCTGTTTTTTCCTTCAGTTTTTCTTTGCTATCGTACTCCACACATGAGTGAAATCATTTGGTACATGTATTTCTCCGACTGGCCTATTTGACTGAGCATAATACCCTCTAGCTCCATCCACGTTATTGCCAATGATAGGATTTGTTTTCTTCTTTTGGCTGCTTACTGCACTTTTTAAACTGGATTTTATTCTTCTTTTTTGTTTGTTGTTTCGCTATGTGCTTCAACCATTGCTCTCATGGTTATGAGCAATAGCTTTGTGTTAATTGATATGTACCTATATCTATCTATCTTTCTGTCTATCTATCAATCAATCAATCATCTATTTCTCTGTCCATCTGTCTTTGTGTAGAGAACAGTTAACCACATAGCCTATGTCACTTTCCTACATTATGCTTCCAAAAATCCTGCAAGGTAACTAGGCTGTATGGAGTGCACTTTCTTCACCGAGACACTTGCAGGTCGTGTCGGCAGTGTGTACTACAAAACCAGTAAATGGTTGTGCAGGGACATGAACCCGTGTCTCTATCCTCAGTCCACTTTCATCTCATTCTCACTTGCTGTCTGTATTTAGCCACATTCATTGACTAAGTGCTCCCTGAAGACCACAAGTATCCTTCCTCTGGGCCTGTTGTTGACAGAAAAGTACACTTGCTGCTTTGCTCACCACCACGTTTGAAGGACATCGGCATGATCACTGCTGACAGGACAGAGGGTCAAATAAAAAGGAACACCAATTTCTAGACAGGAGCAGTTGGGAGCTAAGAGTGTATTGTGGAGTGACGTGTTTATTTGATTGTCCAAACTTCCCTCTTTAGGTGGTTATTACTTCACATTCGTGAAGATCATAAAACCCACCGATTTCATAGGCCCAGATGCTTGTTATTACAGCAACTCAGTTATTGAGGTGAGAGAAAATGGGAAGGACGTTGCTGCACCACTAAATCTATGGCTGGGCCCTGCTGAAAACAAACAAAAAGAATTCACGGTGGCCAGATAGGGCTATTTTCTACTGACTGTCTCTGGGGGCTCAAACAGAATCCATTTGTTTAACTGTTTGTTTTTCAGTTTCACTCGTGTAGGGTACTTGTCCCCACACCTTCAGCTTGTAGTTTGTCTGTGTCCTTGGATCTCCTGTGATTCTCCTGTAAGGAATCACGTAGGTTTCTTGAGTTTTTATCCGTTCTTTTAACCCTGTGTCTTTTGTTTGCAGCACTCAGAGCCTGACCTTTTATTCTGATGATTCAGAGCTGTGCCCTTATTGCACTTAAAAATGTTTTTTTATTGTCATTAGTCTACAATCATGTGAAGAACATTATGTTTACTCTGCTCCCCCTTCACCAAGTCCCCCCCGAAAATCCTCTTCAGTCGCTGTCCATCAGCGAGTAGTAAGATGCTATATAATCTCTACTAGTCTTCTCTGTGTTGTACAGCACTCATCATGCCCCACCGACCCCACGCAATATACATGCTTATCCTAATGAACCCATTCTTTCTCCCCGCACTTATCCATCCCCTCAGAACCACCCTGCCCAGTCCTTTTCCCTTTGGCAACTTTTAGTCAACTCTCAGGTTCTGTGAGTCCGCTGCTGTTTTATTCCTTCAGTTTTTCTTTGTTGTTATACTCCACACATGAGTGAAATCTTTTGATACTTGTCTTTCTCCGCCTGACCTATTTCTCTGAACATACTACCGTCTAGCTCCATCCACGTCATTGCAAATGGTAGGATTTGTTTTCTTCTTATGGCTGCTTACTGCACTTTGTAAACTGGATTTCATTCTTCCTTTTTGTTTGAAGTTTAGCTATGTGCTTTCACCATTCACTTCCTGGGTATGAGCAACAGCTTTGTGTCAATCGATATGTATCTGTATCTGTCTATCGCTCTGTCTGTCTGTAAATCTATCTATCGTTCTATATATCCTTCTATCTATCTCTCTGTCCTTCTCTTTATTTATCTATCCATCTATCTAGCTTCCTATCGTCTATCATGTGTATCATCTATCTATCTATCATCTGTCATCTATCTATCTGTCTATCTATGAATCAATCATCTTTCTGTCTGCCCATCTATCCTTATGTACAGAACAGTTAACAACAACACCTATGTCACTTCCCTACATTATGCTTCCAAAAATATTGCAAAGTCACTAGGCCGTAGGGAGAGCACTGGGCTCACTGAGACAATTGCAGATCAAGTCAGCCGCGTGTGCTTACAAAACCAGTAAATGGTGCAGGGACTTGAACCTGTATCTCTGTCCTCTGTCCTCTTAAACCTCCTTCTCTCTTGCTAACTGTATTTAGCCACATTCATTGACTAAGTGCTCACTGAAGACAACAAGTATACTTCATCTGTGCCTGTTGTAGACAGAAAAGTATACTTGGTGCTTTACTCACCACCGTGTTTGACGGACATTGGCGTGTTCACCATTGATAGAAGGAGGGACAAATTAAAAGGAACACCTATTTCTAGACAGGAGCATTTGGGAGCAAAGTGTGTGTTGTGGAGAGACGTGTTTGGTTGAGTGTCCAAACTTCCCTCTTTATGTGGTTATTACTTCTTTACAATCGTGAACATCATCAAACCCAGTGATTTCAAACGCCCAGACGCTAATTATTACAGCAATTCATTTGTTGATGTGAGAAAAAATGAGAAGGACATTGCAGTACCACTCAATCTATACCTGGGCACCGCTGAAACCAAACCAAAAGAATTCACGGTGGCTAGGTAGGACTATTTTCTAGTGACTGTCTCTGGGGACTCAAACAGAATCCATTTGTTTCTTTGCTTCTCAGATTCACTTGTATTGTGTACCTGTCCCCGCCCCTCCAGCTTGTAGTTTGTCTGTGTCCTTGGATCTCAAGTGAGTCTCCAGTAAGGGAGCACGTAGGTGATCTTGAGTTTTCACCAGTTCTTCTAACTCTGTGTCTTTTGATTGGAGCAGTCAAAGCCTATACTTTTATTCTGATATTTGAGAGCTATGCTCTTACTGCACTTTGAAATTTTTTTTTGTTCTCATTAATATACAATCACATGCAGAACATTATGTTTACTAGTGTACCCCCTTCACCAAGTCCTCGCCATATCCCAGTTACAGTCGCTCTCCGTCAGCGTGTAGTAAGATGCTGTAGAATCACTACTTGTCTTCTCTGTGTTGTATAGCCCTGCCCATGACCCTACAACCTACACATTATTCATGCTAATCCTAATGCCGCCATTCTTTTTCCCCACCCTTATCACACCCTTCCCACAAACCCTACCCAGTCCCTTTCTCTTTGGTAACTGTTAGTCCACTCTCGGGTACTGTGTGTCTGCTGCTGTTTTTTCCTTCAGTTTTTCTTTGCTATCGTACTCCACACATGAGTGAAATCATTTGGTACATGTATTTCTCCGACTGGCCTATTTGACTGAGCATAATACCCTCTAGCTCCATCCACGTTATTGCCAATGATAGGATTTGTTTTCTTCTTTTGGCTGCTTACTGCACTTTTTAAACTGGATTTTATTCTTCTTTTTTGTTTGTTGTTTCGCTATGTGCTTCAACCATTGCTCTCATGGTTATGAGCAATAGCTTTGTGTTAATTGATATGTACCTATATCTATCTATCTTTCTGTCTATCTATCAATCAATCAATCAATCATCTATTTCTCTGTCCATCTGTCTTTGTGTAGAGAACAGTTAACCACATAGCCTATGTCACTTTCCTACATTATGCTTCCAAAAATCCTGCAAGGTAACTAGGCTGTATGGAGTGCACTTTCTTCACCGAGACACTTGCAGGTCGTGTCGGCAGTGTGTACTACAAAACCAGTAAATGGTTGTGCAGGGACATGAACCCGTGTCTCTATCCTCAGTCCACTTTCATCTCATTCTCACTTGCTGTCTGTATTTAGCCACATTCATTGACTAAGTGCTCCCTGAAGACCACAAGTATCCTTCCTCTGGGCCTGTTGTTGACAGAAAAGTACACTTGCTGCTTTGCTCACCACCACGTTTGAAGGACATCGGCATGATCACTGCTGACAGGACAGAGGGTCAAATAAAAAGGAACACCAATTTCTAGACAGGAGCAGTTGGGAGCTAAGAGTGTATTGTGGAGTGACGTGTTTATTTGATTGTCCAAACTTCCCTCTTTAGGTGGTTATTACTTCACATTCGTGAAGATCATAAAACCCACCGATTTCATAGGCCCAGATGCTTGTTATTACAGCAACTCAGTTATTGAGGTGAGAGAAAATGGGAAGGACGTTGCTGCACCACTAAATCTATGGCTGGGCCCTGCTGAAAACAAACAAAAAGAATTCACGGTGGCCAGATAGGGCTATTTTCTACTGACTGTCTCTGGGGGCTCAAACAGAATCCATTTGTTTAACTGTTTGTTTTTCAGTTTCACTCGTGTAGGGTACTTGTCCCCACACCTTCAGCTTGTAGTTTGTCTGTGTCCTTGGATCTCCTGTGATTCTCCTGTAAGGAATCACGTAGGTTTCTTGAGTTTTTATCCGTTCTTTTAACCCTGTGTCTTTTGTTTGCAGCACTCAGAGCCTGACCTTTTATTCTGATGATTCAGAGCTGTGCCCTTATTGCACTTAAAAATGTTTTTTTATTGTCATTAGTCTACAATCATGTGAAGAACATTATGTTTACTCTGCTCCCCCTTCACCAAGTCCCCCCCGAAAATCCTCTTCAGTCGCTGTCCATCAGCGAGTAGTAAGATGCTATATAATCTCTACTAGTCTTCTCTGTGTTGTACAGCACTCATCATGCCCCACCGACCCCACGCAATATACATGCTTATCCTAATGAACCCATTCTTTCTCCCCGCACTTATCCATCCCCTCAGAACCACCCTGCCCAGTCCTTTTCCCTTTGGCAACTTTTAGTCAACTCTCAGGTTCTGTGAGTCCGCTGCTGTTTTATTCCTTCAGTTTTTCTTTGTTGTTATACTCCACACATGAGTGAAATCTTTTGATACTTGTCTTTCTCCGCCTGACCTATTTCTCTGAACATACTACCGTCTAGCTCCATCCACGTCATTGCAAATGGTAGGATTTGTTTTCTTCTTATGGCTGCTTACTGCACTTTGTAAACTGGATTTCATTCTTCCTTTTTGTTTGAAGTTTAGCTATGTGCTTTCACCATTCATTTCCTGGGTATGAGCAACAGCTTTGTGTCAATCGATATGTATCTGTATCTGTCTATCGCTCTGTCTGTCTGTAAATCTATCTATCGTTCTATATATCCTTCTATCTATCTCTCTGTCCTTCTCTTTATTTATCTATCCATCTATCTAGCTTCCTATCGTCTATCATGTGTATCATCTATCTATCTATCATCTGTCATCTATCTATCTGTCTATCTATGAATCAATCATCTTTCTGTCTGCCCATCTATCCTTATGTACAGAACAGTTAACAACAACACCTATGTCACTTCCCTACATTATGCTTCCAAAAATATTGCAAAGTCACTAGGCCGTAGGGAGAGCACTGGGCTCACTGAGACAGTTGCAGATCAAGTCAGCCGCGTGTGCTTACAAAACCAGTAAATGGTGCAGGGACTTGAACCTGTATCTCTGTCCTCTGTCCTCTTAAACCTCCTTCTCTCTTGCTAACTGTATTTAGCCACATTCATTGACTAAGTGCTCACTGAAGACAACAAGTATACTTCATCTGTGCCTGTTGTAGACAGAAAAGTATACTTGGTGCTTTACTCACCACCGTGTTTGACGGACATTGGCGTGTTCACCATTGATAGAAGGAGGGACAAATTAAAAGGAACACCTATTTGTAGACAGGAGCATTTGGGAGCAAAGTGTGTGTTGTGGAGAGACGTGTTTGGTTGAGTGTCCAAACTTCCCTCTTTATGTGGTTATTACTTCTTTACAATCGTGAACATCATCAAACCCAGTGATTTCAAACGCCCAGACGCTAATTATTACAGCAATTCATTTGTTGATGTGAGAAAAAATGAGAAGGACATTGCAGTACCACTCAATCTATACCTGGGCACCGCTGAAACCAAACCAAAAGAATTCACGGTGGCTAGGTAGGACTATTTTCTAGTGACTGTCTCTGGGGACTCAAACAGAATCCATTTGTTTCTTTGCTTCTCAGATTCACTTGTATTGTGTACCTGTCCCCGCCCCTCCAGCTTGTAGTTTGTCTGTGTCCTTGGATCTCAAGTGAGTCTCCAGTAAGGGAGCACGTAGGTGATCTTGAGTTTTCACCAGTTCTTCTAACTCTGTGTCTTTTGATTGGAGCAGTCAAAGCCTATACTTTTATTCTGATATTTGAGAGCTATGCTCTTACTGCACTTTGAAATTTTTTTTTGTTCTCATTAATATACAATCACATGCAGAACATTATGTTTACTAGTGTACCCCCTTCACCAAGTCCTCGCCATATCCCAGTTACAGTCGCTCTCCGTCAGCGTGTAGTAAGATGCTGTAGAATCACTACTTGTCTTCTCTGTGTTGTATAGCCCTGCCCATGACCCTACAACCTACACATTATTCATGCTAATCCTAATGCCGCCATTCTTTTTCCCCACCCTTATCACACCCTTCCCACAAACCCTACCCAGTCCCTTTCTCTTTGGTAACTGTTAGTCCACTCTCGGGTACTGTGTGTCTGCTGCTGTTTTTTCCTTCAGTTTTTCTTTGCTATCGTACTCCACACATGAGTGAAATCATTTGGTACATGTATTTCTCCGACTGGCCTATTTGACTGAGCATAATACCCTCTAGCTCCATCCACGTTATTGCCAATGATAGGATTTGTTTTCTTCTTTTGGCTGCTTACTGCACTTTTTAAACTGGATTTTATTCTTCTTTTTTGTTTGTTGTTTCGCTATGTGCTTCAACCATTGCTCTCATGGTTATGAGCAATAGCTTTGTGTTAATTGATATGTACCTATATCTATCTATCTTTCTGTCTATCTATCAATCAATCAATCATCTATTTCTCTGTCCATCTGTCTTTGTGTAGAGAACAGTTAACCACATAGCCTATGTCACTTTCCTACATTATGCTTCCAAAAATCCTGCAAGGTAACTAGGCTGTATGGAGTGCACTTTCTTCACCGAGACACTTGCAGGTCGTGTCGGCAGTGTGTACTACAAAACCAGTAAATGGTTGTGCAGGGACATGAACCCGTGTCTCTATCCTCAGTCCACTTTCATCTCATTCTCACTTGCTGTCTGTATTTAGCCACATTCATTGACTAAGTGCTCCCTGAAGACCACAAGTATCCTTCCTCTGGGCCTGTTGTTGACAGAAAAGTACACTTGCTGCTTTGCTCACCACCACGTTTGAAGGACATCGGCATGATCACTGCTGACAGGACAGAGGGTCAAATAAAAAGGAACACCAATTTCTAGACAGGAGCAGTTGGGAGCTAAGAGTGTATTGTGGAGTGACGTGTTTATTTGATTGTCCAAACTTCCCTCTTTAGGTGGTTATTACTTCACATTCGTGAAGATCATAAAACCCACCGATTTCATAGGCCCAGATGCTTGTTATTACAGCAACTCAGTTATTGAGGTGAGAGAAAATGGGAAGGACGTTGCTGCACCACTAAATCTATGGCTGGGCCCTGCTGAAAACAAACAAAAAGAATTCACGGTGGCCAGATAGGGCTATTTTCTACTGACTGTCTCTGGGGGCTCAAACAGAATCCATTTGTTTAACTGTTTGTTTTTCAGTTTCACTCGTGTAGGGTACTTGTCCCCACACCTTCAGCTTGTAGTTTGTCTGTGTCCTTGGATCTCCTGTGATTCTCCTGTAAGGAATCACGTAGGTTTCTTGAGTTTTTATCCGTTCTTTTAACCCTGTGTCTTTTGTTTGCAGCACTCAGAGCCTGACCTTTTATTCTGATGATTCAGAGCTGTGCCCTTATTGCACTTAAAAATGTTTTTTTATTGTCATTAGTCTACAATCATGTGAAGAACATTATGTTTACTCTGCTCCCCCTTCACCAAGTCCCCCCCGAAAATCCTCTTCAGTCGCTGTCCATCAGCGAGTAGTAAGATGCTATATAATCTCTACTAGTCTTCTCTGTGTTGTACAGCACTCATCATGCCCCACCGACCCCACGCAATATACATGCTTATCCTAATGAACCCATTCTTTCTCCCCGCACTTATCCATCCCCTCAGAACCACCCTGCCCAGTCCTTTTCCCTTTGGCAACTTTTAGTCAACTCTCAGGTTCTGTGAGTCCGCTGCTGTTTTATTCCTTCAGTTTTTCTTTGTTGTTATACTCCACACATGAGTGAAATCTTTTGATACTTGTCTTTCTCCGCCTGACCTATTTCTCTGAACATACTACCGTCTAGCTCCATCCACGTCATTGCAAATGGTAGGATTTGTTTTCTTCTTATGGCTGCTTACTGCACTTTGTAAACTGGATTTCATTCTTCCTTTTTGTTTGAAGTTTAGCTATGTGCTTTCACCATTCATTTCCTGGGTATGAGCAACAGCTTTGTGTCAATCGATATGTATCTGTATCTGTCTATCGCTCTGTCTGTCTGTAAATCTATCTATCGTTCTATATATCCTTCTATCTATCTCTCTGTCCTTCTCTTTATTTATCTATCCATCTATCTAGCTTCCTATCGTCTATCATGTGTATCATCTATCTATCTATCATCTGTCATCTATCTATCTGTCTATCTATGAATCAATCATCTTTCTGTCTGCCCATCTATCCTTATGTACAGAACAGTTAACAACAACACCTATGTCACTTCCCTACATTATGCTTCCAAAAATATTGCAAAGTCACTAGGCCGTAGGGAGAGCACTGGGCTCACTGAGACAGTTGCAGATCAAGTCAGCCGCGTGTGCTTACAAAACCAGTAAATGGTGCAGGGACTTGAACCTGTATCTCTGTCCTCTGTCCTCTTAAACCTCCTTCTCTCTTGCTAACTGTATTTAGCCACATTCATTGACTAAGTGCTCACTGAAGACAACAAGTATACTTCATCTGTGCCTGTTGTAGACAGAAAAGTATACTTGGTGCTTTACTCACCACCGTGTTTGACGGACATTGGCGTGTTCACCATTGATAGAAGGAGGGACAAATTAAAAGGAACACCTATTTGTAGACAGGAGCATTTGGGAGCAAAGTGTGTGTTGTGGAGAGACGTGTTTGGTTGAGTGTCCAAACTTCCCTCTTTATGTGGTTATTACTTCTTTACAATCGTGAACATCATCAAACCCAGTGATTTCAAACGCCCAGACGCTAATTATTACAGCAATTCATTTGTTGATGTGAGAAAAAATGAGAAGGACATTGCAGTACCACTCAATCTATACCTGGGCACCGCTGAAACCAAACCAAAAGAATTCACGGTGGCTAGGTAGGACTATTTTCTAGTGACTGTCTCTGGGGACTCAAACAGAATCCATTTGTTTCTTTGCTTCTCAGATTCACTTGTATTGTGTACCTGTCCCCGCCCCTCCAGCTTGTAGTTTGTCTGTGTCCTTGGATCTCAAGTGAGTCTCCAGTAAGGGAGCACGTAGGTGATCTTGAGTTTTCACCAGTTCTTCTAACTCTGTGTCTTTTGATTGGAGCAGTCAAAGCCTATACTTTTATTCTGATATTTGAGAGCTATGCTCTTACTGCACTTTGAAATTTTTTTTTGTTCTCATTAATATACAATCACATGCAGAACATTATGTTTACTAGTGTACCCCCTTCACCAAGTCCTCGCCATATCCCAGTTACAGTCGCTCTCCGTCAGCGTGTAGTAAGATGCTGTAGAATCACTACTTGTCTTCTCTGTGTTGTATAGCCCTGCCCATGACCCTACAACCTACACATTATTCATGCTAATCCTAATGCCGCCATTCTTTTTCCCCACCCTTATCACACCCTTCCCACAAACCCTACCCAGTCCCTTTCTCTTTGGTAACTGTTAGTCCACTCTCGGGTACTGTGTGTCTGCTGCTGTTTTTTCCTTCAGTTTTTCTTTGCTATCGTACTCCACACATGAGTGAAATCATTTGGTACATGTATTTCTCCGACTGGCCTATTTGACTGAGCATAATACCCTCTAGCTCCATCCACGTTATTGCCAATGATAGGATTTGTTTTCTTCTTTTGGCTGCTTACTGCACTTTTTAAACTGGATTTTATTCTTCTTTTTTGTTTGTTGTTTCGCTATGTGCTTCAACCATTGCTCTCATGGTTATGAGCAATAGCTTTGTGTTAATTGATATGTACCTATATCTATCTATCTTTCTGTCTATCTATCAATCAATCAATCATCTATTTCTCTGTCCATCTGTCTTTGTGTAGAGAACAGTTAACCACATAGCCTATGTCACTTTCCTACATTATGCTTCCAAAAATCCTGCAAGGTAACTAGGCTGTATGGAGTGCACTTTCTTCACCGAGACACTTGCAGGTCGTGTCGGCAGTGTGTACTACAAAACCAGTAAATGGTTGTGCAGGGACATGAACCCGTGTCTCTATCCTCAGTCCACTTTCATCTCATTCTCACTTGCTGTCTGTATTTAGCCACATTCATTGACTAAGTGCTCCCTGAAGACCACAAGTATCCTTCCTCTGGGCCTGTTGTTGACAGAAAAGTACACTTGCTGCTTTGCTCACCACCACGTTTGAAGGACATCGGCATGATCACTGCTGACAGGACAGAGGGTCAAATAAAAAGGAACACCAATTTCTAGACAGGAGCAGTTGGGAGCTAAGAGTGTATTGTGGAGTGACGTGTTTATTTGATTGTCCAAACTTCCCTCTTTAGGTGGTTATTACTTCACATTCGTGAAGATCATAAAACCCACCGATTTCATAGGCCCAGATGCTTGTTATTACAGCAACTCAGTTATTGAGGTGAGAGAAAATGGGAAGGACGTTGCTGCACCACTAAATCTATGGCTGGGCCCTGCTGAAAACAAACAAAAAGAATTCACGGTGGCCAGATAGGGCTATTTTCTACTGACTGTCTCTGGGGGCTCAAACAGAATCCATTTGTTTAACTGTTTGTTTTTCAGTTTCACTCGTGTAGGGTACTTGTCCCCACACCTTCAGCTTGTAGTTTGTCTGTGTCCTTGGATCTCCTGTGATTCTCCTGTAAGGAATCACGTAGGTTTCTTGAGTTTTTATCCGTTCTTTTAACCCTGTGTCTTTTGTTTGCAGCACTCAGAGCCTGACCTTTTATTCTGATGATTCAGAGCTGTGCCCTTATTGCACTTAAAAATGTTTTTTTATTGTCATTAGTCTACAATCATGTGAAGAACATTATGTTTACTCTGCTCCCCCTTCACCAAGTCCCCCCCGAAAATCCTCTTCAGTCGCTGTCCATCAGCGAGTAGTAAGATGCTATATAATCTCTACTAGTCTTCTCTGTGTTGTACAGCACTCATCATGCCCCACCGACCCCACGCAATATACATGCTTATCCTAATGAACCCATTCTTTCTCCCCGCACTTATCCATCCCCTCAGAACCACCCTGCCCAGTCCTTTTCCCTTTGGCAACTTTTAGTCAACTCTCAGGTTCTGTGAGTCCGCTGCTGTTTTATTCCTTCAGTTTTTCTTTGTTGTTATACTCCACACATGAGTGAAATCTTTTGATACTTGTCTTTCTCCGCCTGACCTATTTCTCTGAACATACTACCGTCTAGCTCCATCCACGTCATTGCAAATGGTAGGATTTGTTTTCTTCTTATGGCTGCTTACTGCACTTTGTAAACTGGATTTCATTCTTCCTTTTTGTTTGAAGTTTAGCTATGTGCTTTCACCATTCACTTCCTGGGTATGAGCAACAGCTTTGTGTCAATCGATATGTATCTGTATCTGTCTATCGCTCTGTCTGTCTGTAAATCTATCTATCGTTCTATATATCCTTCTATCTATCTCTCTGTCCTTCTCTTTATTTATCTATCCATCTATCTAGCTTCCTATCGTCTATCATGTGTATCATCTATCTATCTATCATCTGTCATCTATCTATCTGTCTATCTATGAATCAATCATCTTTCTGTCTGCCCATCTATCCTTATGTACAGAACAGTTAACAACAACACCTATGTCACTTCCCTACATTATGCTTCCAAAAATATTGCAAAGTCACTAGGCCGTAGGGAGAGCACTGGGCTCACTGAGACAATTGCAGATCAAGTCAGCCGCGTGTGCTTACAAAACCAGTAAATGGTGCAGGGACTTGAACCTGTATCTCTGTCCTCTGTCCTCTTAAACCTCCTTCTCTCTTGCTAACTGTATTTAGCCACATTCATTGACTAAGTGCTCACTGAAGACAACAAGTATACTTCATCTGTGCCTGTTGTAGACAGAAAAGTATACTTGGTGCTTTACTCACCACCGTGTTTGACGGACATTGGCGTGTTCACCATTGATAGAAGGAGGGACAAATTAAAAGGAACACCTATTTGTAGACAGGAGCATTTGGGAGCAAAGTGTGTGTTGTGGAGAGACGTGTTTGGTTGAGTGTCCAAACTTCCCTCTTTATGTGGTTATTACTTCTTTACAATCGTGAACATCATCAAACCCAGTGATTTCAAACGCCCAGACGCTAATTATTACAGCAATTCATTTGTTGATGTGAGAAAAAATGAGAAGGACATTGCAGTACCACTCAATCTATACCTGGGCACCGCTGAAACCAAACCAAAAGAATTCACGGTGGCTAGGTAGGACTATTTTCTAGTGACTGTCTCTGGGGACTCAAACAGAATCCATTTGTTTCTTTGCTTCTCAGATTCACTTGTATTGTGTACCTGTCCCCGCCCCTCCAGCTTGTAGTTTGTCTGTGTCCTTGGATCTCAAGTGAGTCTCCAGTAAGGGAGCACGTAGGTGATCTTGAGTTTTCACCAGTTCTTCTAACTCTGTGTCTTTTGATTGGAGCAGTCAAAGCCTATACTTTTATTCTGATATTTGAGAGCTATGCTCTTACTGCACTTTGAAATTTTTTTTTGTTCTCATTAATATACAATCACATGCAGAACATTATGTTTACTAGTGTACCCCCTTCACCAAGTCCTCGCCATATCCCAGTTACAGTCGCTCTCCGTCAGCGTGTAGTAAGATGCTGTAGAATCACTACTTGTCTTCTCTGTGTTGTATAGCCCTGCCCATGACCCTACAACCTACACATTATTCATGCTAATCCTAATGCCGCCATTCTTTTTCCCCACCCTTATCACACCCTTCCCACAAACCCTACCCAGTCCCTTTCTCTTTGGTAACTGTTAGTCCACTCTCGGGTACTGTGTGTCTGCTGCTGTTTTTTCCTTCAGTTTTTCTTTGCTATCGTACTCCACACATGAGTGAAATCATTTGGTACATGTATTTCTCCGACTGGCCTATTTGACTGAGCATAATACCCTCTAGCTCCATCCACGTTATTGCCAATGATAGGATTTGTTTTCTTCTTTTGGCTGCTTACTGCACTTTTTAAACTGGATTTTATTCTTCTTTTTTGTTTGTTGTTTCGCTATGTGCTTCAACCATTGCTCTCATGGTTATGAGCAATAGCTTTGTGTTAATTGATATGTACCTATATCTATCTATCTTTCTGTCTATCTATCAATCAATCAATCATCTATTTCTCTGTCCATCTGTCTTTGTGTAGAGAACAGTTAACCACATAGCCTATGTCACTTTCCTACATTATGCTTCCAAAAATCCTGCAAGGTAACTAGGCTGTATGGAGTGCACTTTCTTCACCGAGACACTTGCAGGTCGTGTCGGCAGTGTGTACTACAAAACCAGTAAATGGTTGTGCAGGGACATGAACCCG
The DNA here is from genome assembly GCF_030020395.1 of Manis pentadactyla. NCBI lineage: Eukaryota > Metazoa > Chordata > Mammalia > Pholidota > Manidae > Manis > Manis pentadactyla. The sequence continues at coordinate 129,994,927 of NC_080027.1, read as the reverse complement.
TGTCTCTATCCTCAGTCCACTTTCATCTCATTCTCACTTGCTGTCTGTATTTAGCCACATTCATTGACTAAGTGCTCCCTGAAGACCACAAGTATCCTTCCTCTGGGCCTGTTGTTGACAGAAAAGTACACTTGCTGCTTTGCTCACCACCACGTTTGAAGGACATCGGCATGATCACTGCTGACAGGACAGAGGGTCAAATAAAAAGGAACACCAATTTCTAGACAGGAGCAGTTGGGAGCTAAGAGTGTATTGTGGAGTGACGTGTTTATTTGATTGTCCAAACTTCCCTCTTTAGGTGGTTATTACTTCACATTCGTGAAGATCATAAAACCCACCGATTTCATAGGCCCAGATGCTTGTTATTACAGCAACTCAGTTATTGAGGTGAGAGAAAATGGGAAGGACGTTGCTGCACCACTAAATCTATGGCTGGGCCCTGCTGAAAACAAACAAAAAGAATTCACGGTGGCCAGATAGGGCTATTTTCTACTGACTGTCTCTGGGGGCTCAAACAGAATCCATTTGTTTAACTGTTTGTTTTTCAGTTTCACTCGTGTAGGGTACTTGTCCCCACACCTTCAGCTTGTAGTTTGTCTGTGTCCTTGGATCTCCTGTGATTCTCCTGTAAGGAATCACGTAGGTTTCTTGAGTTTTTATCCGTTCTTTTAACCCTGTGTCTTTTGTTTGCAGCACTCAGAGCCTGACCTTTTATTCTGATGATTCAGAGCTGTGCCCTTATTGCACTTAAAAATGTTTTTTTATTGTCATTAGTCTACAATCATGTGAAGAACATTATGTTTACTCTGCTCCCCCTTCACCAAGTCCCCCCCGAAAATCCTCTTCAGTCGCTGTCCATCAGCGAGTAGTAAGATGCTATATAATCTCTACTAGTCTTCTCTGTGTTGTACAGCACTCATCATGCCCCACCGACCCCACGCAATATACATGCTTATCCTAATGAACCCATTCTTTCTCCCCGCACTTATCCATCCCCTCAGAACCACCCTGCCCAGTCCTTTTCCCTTTGGCAACTTTTAGTCAACTCTCAGGTTCTGTGAGTCCGCTGCTGTTTTATTCCTTCAGTTTTTCTTTGTTGTTATACTCCACACATGAGTGAAATCTTTTGATACTTGTCTTTCTCCGCCTGACCTATTTCTCTGAACATACTACCGTCTAGCTCCATCCACGTCATTGCAAATGGTAGGATTTGTTTTCTTCTTATGGCTGCTTACTGCACTTTGTAAACTGGATTTCATTCTTCCTTTTTGTTTGAAGTTTAGCTATGTGCTTTCACCATTCATTTCCTGGGTATGAGCAACAGCTTTGTGTCAATCGATATGTATCTGTATCTGTCTATCGCTCTGTCTGTCTGTAAATCTATCTATCGTTCTATATATCCTTCTATCTATCTCTCTGTCCTTCTCTTTATTTATCTATCCATCTATCTAGCTTCCTATCGTCTATCATGTGTATCATCTATCTATCTATCATCTGTCATCTATCTATCTGTCTATCTATGAATCAATCATCTTTCTGTCTGCCCATCTATCCTTATGTACAGAACAGTTAACAACAACACCTATGTCACTTCCCTACATTATGCTTCCAAAAATATTGCAAAGTCACTAGGCCGTAGGGAGAGCACTGGGCTCACTGAGACAATTGCAGATCAAGTCAGCCGCGTGTGCTTACAAAACCAGTAAATGGTGCAGGGACTTGAACCTGTATCTCTGTCCTCTGTCCTCTTAAACCTCCTTCTCTCTTGCTAACTGTATTTAGCCACATTCATTGACTAAGTGCTCACTGAAGACAACAAGTATACTTCATCTGTGCCTGTTGTAGACAGAAAAGTATACTTGGTGCTTTACTCACCACCGTGTTTGACGGACATTGGCGTGTTCACCATTGATAGAAGGAGGGACAAATTAAAAGGAACACCTATTTGTAGACAGGAGCATTTGGGAGCAAAGTGTGTGTTGTGGAGAGACGTGTTTGGTTGAGTGTCCAAACTTCCCTCTTTATGTGGTTATTACTTCTTTACAATCGTGAACATCATCAAACCCAGTGATTTCAAACGCCCAGACGCTAATTATTACAGCAATTCATTTGTTGATGTGAGAAAAAATGAGAAGGACATTGCAGTACCACTCAATCTATACCTGGGCACCGCTGAAACCAAACCAAAAGAATTCACGGTGGCTAGGTAGGACTATTTTCTAGTGACTGTCTCTGGGGACTCAAACAGAATCCATTTGTTTCTTTGCTTCTCAGATTCACTTGTATTGTGTACCTGTCCCCGCCCCTCCAGCTTGTAGTTTGTCTGTGTCCTTGGATCTCAAGTGAGTCTCCAGTAAGGGAGCACGTAGGTGATCTTGAGTTTTCACCAGTTCTTCTAACTCTGTGTCTTTTGATTGGAGCAGTCAAAGCCTATACTTTTATTCTGATATTTGAGAGCTATGCTCTTACTGCACTTTGAAATTTTTTTTTGTTCTCATTAATATACAATCACATGCAGAACATTATGTTTACTAGTGTACCCCCTTCACCAAGTCCTCGCCATATCCCAGTTACAGTCGCTCTCCGTCAGCGTGTAGTAAGATGCTGTAGAATCACTACTTGTCTTCTCTGTGTTGTATAGCCCTGCCCATGACCCTACAACCTACACATTATTCATGCTAATCCTAATGCCGCCATTCTTTTTCCCCACCCTTATCACACCCTTCCCACAAACCCTACCCAGTCCCTTTCTCTTTGGTAACTGTTAGTCCACTCTCGGGTACTGTGTGTCTGCTGCTGTTTTTTCCTTCAGTTTTTCTTTGCTATCGTACTCCACACATGAGTGAAATCATTTGGTACATGTATTTCTCCGACTGGCCTATTTGACTGAGCATAATACCCTCTAGCTCCATCCACGTTATTGCCAATGATAGGATTTGTTTTCTTCTTTTGGCTGCTTACTGCACTTTTTAAACTGGATTTTATTCTTCTTTTTTGTTTGTTGTTTCGCTATGTGCTTCAACCATTGCTCTCATGGTTATGAGCAATAGCTTTGTGTTAATTGATATGTACCTATATCTATCTATCTTTCTGTCTATCTATCAATCAATCAATCATCTATTTCTCTGTCCATCTGTCTTTGTGTAGAGAACAGTTAACCACATAGCCTATGTCACTTTCCTACATTATGCTTCCAAAAATCCTGCAAGGTAACTAGGCTGTATGGAGTGCACTTTCTTCACCGAGACACTTGCAGGTCGTGTCGGCAGTGTGTACTACAAAACCAGTAAATGGTTGTGCAGGGACATGAACCCGTGTCTCTATCCTCAGTCCACTTTCATCTCATTCTCACTTGCTGTCTGTATTTAGCCACATTCATTGACTAAGTGCTCCCTGAAGACCACAAGTATCCTTCCTCTGGGCCTGTTGTTGACAGAAAAGTACACTTGCTGCTTTGCTCACCACCACGTTTGAAGGACATCGGCATGATCACTGCTGACAGGACAGAGGGTCAAATAAAAAGGAACACCAATTTCTAGACAGGAGCAGTTGGGAGCTAAGAGTGTATTGTGGAGTGACGTGTTTATTTGATTGTCCAAACTTCCCTCTTTAGGTGGTTATTACTTCACATTCGTGAAGATCATAAAACCCACCGATTTCATAGGCCCAGATGCTTGTTATTACAGCAACTCAGTTATTGAGGTGAGAGAAAATGGGAAGGACGTTGCTGCACCACTAAATCTATGGCTGGGCCCTGCTGAAAACAAACAAAAAGAATTCACGGTGGCCAGATAGGGCTATTTTCTACTGACTGTCTCTGGGGGCTCAAACAGAATCCATTTGTTTAACTGTTTGTTTTTCAGTTTCACTCGTGTAGGGTACTTGTCCCCACACCTTCAGCTTGTAGTTTGTCTGTGTCCTTGGATCTCCTGTGATTCTCCTGTAAGGAATCACGTAGGTTTCTTGAGTTTTTATCCGTTCTTTTAACCCTGTGTCTTTTGTTTGCAGCACTCAGAGCCTGACCTTTTATTCTGATGATTCAGAGCTGTGCCCTTATTGCACTTAAAAATGTTTTTTTATTGTCATTAGTCTACAATCATGTGAAGAACATTATGTTTACTCTGCTCCCCCTTCACCAAGTCCCCCCCGAAAATCCTCTTCAGTCGCTGTCCATCAGCGAGTAGTAAGATGCTATATAATCTCTACTAGTCTTCTCTGTGTTGTACAGCACTCATCATGCCCCACCGACCCCACGCAATATACATGCTTATCCTAATGAACCCATTCTTTCTCCCCGCACTTATCCATCCCCTCAGAACCACCCTGCCCAGTCCTTTTCCCTTTGGCAACTTTTAGTCAACTCTCAGGTTCTGTGAGTCCGCTGCTGTTTTATTCCTTCAGTTTTTCTTTGTTGTTATACTCCACACATGAGTGAAATCTTTTGATACTTGTCTTTCTCCGCCTGACCTATTTCTCTGAACATACTACCGTCTAGCTCCATCCACGTCATTGCAAATGGTAGGATTTGTTTTCTTCTTATGGCTGCTTACTGCACTTTGTAAACTGGATTTCATTCTTCCTTTTTGTTTGAAGTTTAGCTATGTGCTTTCACCATTCATTTCCTGGGTATGAGCAACAGCTTTGTGTCAATCGATATGTATCTGTATCTGTCTATCGCTCTGTCTGTCTGTAAATCTATCTATCGTTCTATATATCCTTCTATCTATCTCTCTGTCCTTCTCTTTATTTATCTATCCATCTATCTAGCTTCCTATCGTCTATCATGTGTATCATCTATCTATCTATCATCTGTCATCTATCTATCTGTCTATCTATGAATCAATCATCTTTCTGTCTGCCCATCTATCCTTATGTACAGAACAGTTAACAACAACACCTATGTCACTTCCCTACATTATGCTTCCAAAAATATTGCAAAGTCACTAGGCCGTAGGGAGAGCACTGGGCTCACTGAGACAATTGCAGATCAAGTCAGCCGCGTGTGCTTACAAAACCAGTAAATGGTGCAGGGACTTGAACCTGTATCTCTGTCCTCTGTCCTCTTAAACCTCCTTCTCTCTTGCTAACTGTATTTAGCCACATTCATTGACTAAGTGCTCACTGAAGACAACAAGTATACTTCATCTGTGCCTGTTGTAGACAGAAAAGTATACTTGGTGCTTTACTCACCACCGTGTTTGACGGACATTGGCGTGTTCACCATTGATAGAAGGAGGGACAAATTAAAAGGAACACCTATTTGTAGACAGGAGCATTTGGGAGCAAAGTGTGTGTTGTGGAGAGACGTGTTTGGTTGAGTGTCCAAACTTCCCTCTTTATGTGGTTATTACTTCTTTACAATCGTGAACATCATCAAACCCAGTGATTTCAAACGCCCAGACGCTAATTATTACAGCAATTCATTTGTTGATGTGAGAAAAAATGAGAAGGACATTGCAGTACCACTCAATCTATACCTGGGCACCGCTGAAACCAAACCAAAAGAATTCACGGTGGCTAGGTAGGACTATTTTCTAGTGACTGTCTCTGGGGACTCAAACAGAATCCATTTGTTTCTTTGCTTCTCAGATTCACTTGTATTGTGTACCTGTCCCCGCCCCTCCAGCTTGTAGTTTGTCTGTGTCCTTGGATCTCAAGTGAGTCTCCAGTAAGGGAGCACGTAGGTGATCTTGAGTTTTCACCAGTTCTTCTAACTCTGTGTCTTTTGATTGGAGCAGTCAAAGCCTATACTTTTATTCTGATATTTGAGAGCTATGCTCTTACTGCACTTTGAAATTTTTTTTTGTTCTCATTAATATACAATCACATGCAGAACATTATGTTTACTAGTGTACCCCCTTCACCAAGTCCTCGCCATATCCCAGTTACAGTCGCTCTCCGTCAGCGTGTAGTAAGATGCTGTAGAATCACTACTTGTCTTCTCTGTGTTGTATAGCCCTGCCCATGACCCTACAACCTACACATTATTCATGCTAATCCTAATGCCGCCATTCTTTTTCCCCACCCTTATCACACCCTTCCCACAAACCCTACCCAGTCCCTTTCTCTTTGGTAACTGTTAGTCCACTCTCGGGTACTGTGTGTCTGCTGCTGTTTTTTCCTTCAGTTTTTCTTTGCTATCGTACTCCACACATGAGTGAAATCATTTGGTACATGTATTTCTCCGACTGGCCTATTTGACTGAGCATAATACCCTCTAGCTCCATCCACGTTATTGCCAATGATAGGATTTGTTTTCTTCTTTTGGCTGCTTACTGCACTTTTTAAACTGGATTTTATTCTTCTTTTTTGTTTGTTGTTTCGCTATGTGCTTCAACCATTGCTCTCATGGTTATGAGCAATAGCTTTGTGTTAATTGATATGTACCTATATCTATCTATCTTTCTGTCTATCTATCAATCAATCAATCATCTATTTCTCTGTCCATCTGTCTTTGTGTAGAGAACAGTTAACCACATAGCCTATGTCACTTTCCTACATTATGCTTCCAAAAATCCTGCAAGGTAACTAGGCTGTATGGAGTGCACTTTCTTCACCGAGACACTTGCAGGTCGTGTCGGCAGTGTGTACTACAAAACCAGTAAATGGTTGTGCAGGGACATGAACCCGTGTCTCTATCCTCAGTCCACTTTCATCTCATTCTCACTTGCTGTCTGTATTTAGCCACATTCATTGACTAAGTGCTCCCTGAAGACCACAAGTATCCTTCCTCTGGGCCTGTTGTTGACAGAAAAGTACACTTGCTGCTTTGCTCACCACCACGTTTGAAGGACATCGGCATGATCACTGCTGACAGGACAGAGGGTCAAATAAAAAGGAACACCAATTTCTAGACAGGAGCAGTTGGGAGCTAAGAGTGTATTGTGGAGTGACGTGTTTATTTGATTGTCCAAACTTCCCTCTTTAGGTGGTTATTACTTCACATTCGTGAAGATCATAAAACCCACCGATTTCATAGGCCCAGATGCTTGTTATTACAGCAACTCAGTTATTGAGGTGAGAGAAAATGGGAAGGACGTTGCTGCACCACTAAATCTATGGCTGGGCCCTGCTGAAAACAAACAAAAAGAATTCACGGTGGCCAGATAGGGCTATTTTCTACTGACTGTCTCTGGGGGCTCAAACAGAATCCATTTGTTTAACTGTTTGTTTTTCAGTTTCACTCGTGTAGGGTACTTGTCCCCACACCTTCAGCTTGTAGTTTGTCTGTGTCCTTGGATCTCCTGTGATTCTCCTGTAAGGAATCACGTAGGTTTCTTGAGTTTTTATCCGTTCTTTTAACCCTGTGTCTTTTGTTTGCAGCACTCAGAGCCTGACCTTTTATTCTGATGATTCAGAGCTGTGCCCTTATTGCACTTAAAAATGTTTTTTTATTGTCATTAGTCTACAATCATGTGAAGAACATTATGTTTACTCTGCTCCCCCTTCACCAAGTCCCCCCCGAAAATCCTCTTCAGTCGCTGTCCATCAGCGAGTAGTAAGATGCTATATAATCTCTACTAGTCTTCTCTGTGTTGTACAGCACTCATCATGCCCCACCGACCCCACGCAATATACATGCTTATCCTAATGAACCCATTCTTTCTCCCCGCACTTATCCATCCCCTCAGAACCACCCTGCCCAGTCCTTTTCCCTTTGGCAACTTTTAGTCAACTCTCAGGTTCTGTGAGTCCGCTGCTGTTTTATTCCTTCAGTTTTTCTTTGTTGTTATACTCCACACATGAGTGAAATCTTTTGATACTTGTCTTTCTCCGCCTGACCTATTTCTCTGAACATACTACCGTCTAGCTCCATCCACGTCATTGCAAATGGTAGGATTTGTTTTCTTCTTATGGCTGCTTACTGCACTTTGTAAACTGGATTTCATTCTTCCTTTTTGTTTGAAGTTTAGCTATGTGCTTTCACCATTCACTTCCTGGGTATGAGCAACAGCTTTGTGTCAATCGATATGTATCTGTATCTGTCTATCGCTCTGTCTGTCTGTAAATCTATCTATCGTTCTATATATCCTTCTATCTATCTCTCTGTCCTTCTCTTTATTTATCTATCCATCTATCTAGCTTCCTATCGTCTATCATGTGTATCATCTATCTATCTATCATCTGTCATCTATCTATCTGTCTATCTATGAATCAATCATCTTTCTGTCTGCCCATCTATCCTTATGTACAGAACAGTTAACAACAACACCTATGTCACTTCCCTACATTATGCTTCCAAAAATATTGCAAAGTCACTAGGCCGTAGGGAGAGCACTGGGCTCACTGAGACAATTGCAGATCAAGTCAGCCGCGTGTGCTTACAAAACCAGTAAATGGTGCAGGGACTTGAACCTGTATCTCTGTCCTCTGTCCTCTTAAACCTCCTTCTCTCTTGCTAACTGTATTTAGCCACATTCATTGACTAAGTGCTCACTGAAGACAACAAGTATACTTCATCTGTGCCTGTTGTAGACAGAAAAGTATACTTGGTGCTTTACTCACCACCGTGTTTGACGGACATTGGCGTGTTCACCATTGATAGAAGGAGGGACAAATTAAAAGGAACACCTATTTGTAGACAGGAGCATTTGGGAGCAAAGTGTGTGTTGTGGAGAGACGTGTTTGGTTGAGTGTCCAAACTTCCCTCTTTATGTGGTTATTACTTCTTTACAATCGTGAACATCATCAAACCCAGTGATTTCAAACGCCCAGACGCTAATTATTACAGCAATTCATTTGTTGATGTGAGAAAAAATGAGAAGGACATTGCAGTACCACTCAATCTATACCTGGGCACCGCTGAAACCAAACCAAAAGAATTCACTGTGGCTAGGTAGGACTATTTTCTAGTGACTGTCTCTGGGGACTCAAACAGAATCCATTTGTTTCTTTGCTTCTCAGATTCACTTGTATTGTGTACCTGTCCCCGCCCCTCCAGCTTGTAGTTTGTCTGTGTCCTTGGATCTCAAGTGAGTCTCCAGTAAGGGAGCACGTAGGTGATCTTGAGTTTTCACCAGTTCTTCTAACTCTGTGTCTTTTGATTGGAGCAGTCAAAGCCTATACTTTTATTCTGATATTTGAGAGCTATGCTCTTACTGCACTTTGAAATTTTTTTTTGTTCTCATTAATATACAATCACATGCAGAACATTATGTTTACTAGTGTACCCCCTTCACCAAGTCCTCGCCATATCCCAGTTACAGTCGCTCTCCGTCAGCGTGTAGTAAGATGCTGTAGAATCACTACTTGTCTTCTCTGTGTTGTATAGCCCTGCCCATGACCCTACAACCTACACATTATTCATGCTAATCCTAATGCCGCCATTCTTTTTCCCCACCCTTATCACACCCTTCCCACAAACCCTACCCAGTCCCTTTCTCTTTGGTAACTGTTAGTCCACTCTCGGGTACTGTGTGTCTGCTGCTGTTTTTTCCTTCAGTTTTTCTTTGCTATCGTACTCCACACATGAGTGAAATCATTTGGTACATGTATTTCTCCGACTGGCCTATTTGACTGAGCATAATACCCTCTAGCTCCATCCACGTTATTGCCAATGATAGGATTTGTTTTCTTCTTTTGGCTGCTTACTGCACTTTTTAAACTGGATTTTATTCTTCTTTTTTGTTTGTTGTTTCGCTATGTGCTTCAACCATTGCTCTCATGGTTATGAGCAATAGCTTTGTGTTAATTGATATGTACCTATATCTATCTATCTTTCTGTCTATCTATCAATCAATCAATCATCTATTTCTCTGTCCATCTGTCTTTGTGTAGAGAACAGTTAACCACATAGCCTATGTCACTTTCCTACATTATGCTTCCAAAAATCCTGCAAGGTAACTAGGCTGTATGGAGTGCACTTTCTTCACCGAGACACTTGCAGGTCGTGTCGGCAGTGTGTACTACAAAACCAGTAAATGGTTGTGCAGGGACATGAACCCGTGTCTCTATCCTCAGTCCACTTTCATCTCATTCTCACTTGCTGTCTGTATTTAGCCACATTCATTGACTAAGTGCTCCCTGAAGACCACAAGTATCCTTCCTCTGGGCCTGTTGTTGACAGAAAAGTACACTTGCTGCTTTGCTCACCACCACGTTTGAAGGACATCGGCATGATCACTGCTGACAGGACAGAGGGTCAAATAAAAAGGAACACCAATTTCTAGACAGGAGCAGTTGGGAGCTAAGAGTGTATTGTGGAGTGACGTGTTTATTTGATTGTCCAAACTTCCCTCTTTAGGTGGTTATTACTTCACATTCGTGAAGATCATAAAACCCACCGATTTCATAGGCCCAGATGCTTGTTATTACAGCAACTCAGTTATTGAGGTGAGAGAAAATGGGAAGGACGTTGCTGCACCACTAAATCTATGGCTGGGCCCTGCTGAAAACAAACAAAAAGAATTCACGGTGGCCAGATAGGGCTATTTTCTACTGACTGTCTCTGGGGGCTCAAACAGAATCCATTTGTTTAACTGTTTGTTTTTCAGTTTCACTCGTGTAGGGTACTTGTCCCCACACCTTCAGCTTGTAGTTTGTCTGTGTCCTTGGATCTCCTGTGATTCTCCTGTAAGGAATCACGTAGGTTTCTTGAGTTTTTATCCGTTCTTTTAACCCTGTGTCTTTTGTTTGCAGCACTCAGAGCCTGACCTTTTATTCTGATGATTCAGAGCTGTGCCCTTATTGCACTTAAAAATGTTTTTTTATTGTCATTAGTCTACAATCATGTGAAGAACATTATGTTTACTCTGCTCCCCCTTCACCAAGTCCCCCCCGAAAATCCTCTTCAGTCGCTGTCCATCAGCGAGTAGTAAGATGCTATATAATCTCTACTAGTCTTCTCTGTGTTGTACAGCACTCATCATGCCCCACCGACCCCACGCAATATACATGCTTATCCTAATGAACCCATTCTTTCTCCCCGCACTTATCCATCCCCTCAGAACCACCCTGCCCAGTCCTTTTCCCTTTGGCAACTTTTAGTCAACTCTCAGGTTCTGTGAGTCCGCTGCTGTTTTATTCCTTCAGTTTTTCTTTGTTGTTATACTCCACACATGAGTGAAATCTTTTGATACTTGTCTTTCTCCGCCTGACCTATTTCTCTGAACATACTACCGTCTAGCTCCATCCACGTCATTGCAAATGGTAGGATTTGTTTTCTTCTTATGGCTGCTTACTGCACTTTGTAAACTGGATTTCATTCTTCCTTTTTGTTTGAAGTTTAGCTATGTGCTTTCACCATTCACTTCCTGGGTATGAGCAACAGCTTTGTGTCAATCGATATGTATCTGTATCTGTCTATCACTCTGTCTGTCTGTAAATCTATCTATCGTTCTATATATCCTTCTATCTATCTCTCTGTCCTTCTCTTTATTTATCTATCCATCTATCTAGCTTCCTATCGTCTATCATGTGTATCATCTATCTATCTATCATCTGTCATCTATCTATCTGTCTATCTATGAATCAATCATCTTTCTGTCTGCCCATCTATCCTTATGTACAGAACAGTTAACAACAACACCTATGTCACTTCCCTACATTATGCTTCCAAAAATATTGCAAAGTCACTAGGCCGTAGGGAGAGCACTGGGCTCACTGAGACAATTGCAGATCAAGTCAGCCGCGTGTGCTTACAAAACCAGTAAATGGTGCAGGGACTTGAACCTGTATCTCTGTCCTCTGTCCTCTTAAACCTCCTTCTCTCTTGCTAACTGTATTTAGCCACATTCATTGACTAAGTGCTCACTGAAGACAACAAGTATACTTCATCTGTGCCTGTTGTAGACAGAAAAGTATACTTGGTGCTTTACTCACCACCGTGTTTGACGGACATTGGCGTGTTCACCATTGATAGAAGGAGGGACAAATTAAAAGGAACACCTATTTGTAGACAGGAGCATTTGGGAGCAAAGTGTGTGTTGTGGAGAGACGTGTTTGGTTGAGTGTCCAAACTTCCCTCTTTATGTGGTTATTACTTCTTTACAATCGTGAACATCATCAAACCCAGTGATTTCAAACGCCCAGACGCTAATTATTACAGCAATTCATTTGTTGATGTGAGAAAAAATGAGAAGGACATTGCAGTACCACTCAATCTATACCTGGGCACCGCTGAAACCAAACCAAAAGAATTCACGGTGGCTAGGTAGGACTATTTTCTAGTGACTGTCTCTGGGGACTCAAACAGAATCCATTTGTTTCTTTGCTTCTCAGATTCACTTGTATTGTGTACCTGTCCCCGCCCCTCCAGCTTGTAGTTTGTCTGTGTCCTTGGATCTCAAGTGAGTCTCCAGTAAGGGAGCACGTAGGTGATCTTGAGTTTTCACCAGTTCTTCTAACTCTGTGTCTTTTGATTGGAGCAGTCAAAGCCTATACTTTTATTCTGATATTTGAGAGCTATGCTCTTACTGCACTTTGAAATTTTTTTTTGTTCTCATTAATATACAATCACATGCAGAACATTATGTTTACTAGTGTACCCCCTTCACCAAGTCCTCGCCATATCCCAGTTACAGTCGCTCTCCGTCAGCGTGTAGTAAGATGCTGTAGAATCACTACTTGTCTTCTCTGTGTTGTATAGCCCTGCCCATGACCCTACAACCTACACATTATTCATGCTAATCCTAATGCCGCCATTCTTTTTCCCCACCCTTATCACACCCTTCCCACAAACCCTACCCAGTCCCTTTCTCTTTGGTAACTGTTAGTCCACTCTCGGGTACTGTGTGTCTGCTGCTGTTTTTTCCTTCAGTTTTTCTTTGCTATCGTACTCCACACATGAGTGAAATCATTTGGTACATGTATTTCTCCGACTGGCCTATTTGACTGAGCATAATACCCTCTAGCTCCATCCACGTTATTGCCAATGATAGGATTTGTTTTCTTCTTTTGGCTGCTTACTGCACTTTTTAAACTGGATTTTATTCTTTTTTTTTGTTTGTTGTTTCGCTATGTGCTTCAACCATTGCTCTCATGGTTATGAGCAATAGCTTTGTGTTAATTGATATGTACCTATATCTATCTATCTTTCTGTCTATCTATCAATCAATCAATCATCTATTTCTCTGTCCATCTGTCTTTGTGTAGAGAACAGTTAACCACATAGCCTATGTCACTTTCCTACATTATGCTTCCAAAAATCCTGCAAGGTAACTAGGCTGTATGGAGTGCACTTTCTTCACCGAGACACTTGCAGGTCGTGTCGGCAGTGTGTACTACAAAACCAGTAAATGGTTGTGCAGGGACATGAACCCGTGTCTCTATCCTCAGTCCACTTTCATCTCATTCTCACTTGCTGTCTGTATTTAGCCACATTCATTGACTAAGTGCTCCCTGAAGACCACAAGTATCCTTCCTCTGGGCCTGTTGTTGCCAGAAAAGTACACTTGCTGCTTTGCTCACCACCACGTTTGAAGGACATCGGCATGATCACTGCTGACAGGACAGAGGGTCAAATAAAAAGGAACACCAATTTCTAGACAGGAGCAGTTGGGAGCTAAGAGTGTATTGTGGAGTGACGTGTTTATTTGATTGTCCAAACTTCCCTCTTTAGGTGGTTATTACTTCACATTCGTGAAGATCATAAAACCCACCGATTTCATAGGCCCAGATGCTTGTTATTACAGCAACTCAGTTATTGAGGTGAGAGAAAATGGGAAGGACGTTGCTGCACCACTAAATCTATGGCTGGGCCCTGCTGAAAACAAACAAAAAGAATTCACGGTGGCCAGATAGGGCTATTTTCTACTGACTGTCTCTGGGGGCTCAAACAGAATCCATTTGTTTAACTGTTTGTTTTTCAGTTTCACTCGTGTAGGGTACTTGTCCCCACACCTTCAGCTTGTAGTTTGTCTGTGTCCTTGGATCTCCTGTGATTCTCCTGTAAGGAATCACGTAGGTTTCTTGAGTTTTTATCCGTTCTTTTAACCCTGTGTCTTTTGTTTGCAGCACTCAGAGCCTGACCTTTTATTCTGATGATTCAGAGCTGTGCCCTTATTGCACTTAAAAATGTTTTTTTATTGTCATTAGTCTACAATCATGTGAAGAACATTATGTTTACTCTGCTCCCCCTTCACCAAGTCCCCCCCGAAAATCCTCTTCAGTCGCTGTCCATCAGCGAGTAGTAAGATGCTATATAATCTCTACTAGTCTTCTCTGTGTTGTACAGCACTCATCATGCCCCACCGACCCCACGCAATATACATGCTTATCCTAATGAACCCATTCTTTCTCCCCGCACTTATCCATCCCCTCAGAACCACCCTGCCCAGTCCTTTTCCCTTTGGCAACTTTTAGTCAACTCTCAGGTTCTGTGAGTCCGCTGCTGTTTTATTCCTTCAGTTTTTCTTTGTTGTTATACTCCACACATGAGTGAAATCTTTTGATACTTGTCTTTCTCCGCCTGACCTATTTCTCTGAACATACTACCGTCTAGCTCCATCCACGTCATTGCAAATGGTAGGATTTGTTTTCTTCTTATGGCTGCTTACTGCACTTTGTAAACTGGATTTCATTCTTCCTTTTTGTTTGAAGTTTAGCTATGTGCTTTCACCATTCACTTCCTGGGTATGAGCAACAGCTTTGTGTCAATCGATATGTATCTGTATCTGTCTATCGCTCTGTCTGTCTGTAAATCTATCTATCGTTCTATATATCCTTCTATCTATCTCTCTGTCCTTCTCTTTATTTATCTATCCATCTATCTAGCTTCCTATCGTCTATCATGTGTATCATCTATCTATCTATCATCTGTCATCTATCTATCTGTCTATCTATGAATCAATCATCTTTCTGTCTGCCCATCTATCCTTATGTACAGAACAGTTAACAACAACACCTATGTCACTTCCCTACATTATGCTTCCAAAAATATTGCAAAGTCACTAGGCCGTAGGGAGAGCACTGGGCTCACTGAGACAATTGCAGATCAAGTCAGCCGCGTGTGCTTACAAAACCAGTAAATGGTGCAGGGACTTGAACCTGTATCTCTGTCCTCTGTCCTCTTAAACCTCCTTCTCTCTTGCTAACTGTATTTAGCCACATTCATTGACTAAGTGCTCACTGAAGACAACAAGTATACTTCATCTGTGCCTGTTGTAGACAGAAAAGTATACTTGGTGCTTTACTCACCACCGTGTTTGACGGACATTGGCGTGTTCACCATTGATAGAAGGAGGGACAAATTAAAAGGAACACCTATTTGTAGACAGGAGCATTTGGGAGCAAAGTGTGTGTTGTGGAGAGACGTGTTTGGTTGAGTGTCCAAACTTCCCTCTTTATGTGGTTATTACTTCTTTACAATCGTGAACATCATCAAACCCAGTGATTTCAAACGCCCAGACGCTAATTATTACAGCAATTCATTTGTTGATGTGAGAAAAAATGAGAAGGACATTGCAGTACCACTCAATCTATACCTGGGCACCGCTGAAACCAAACCAAAAGAATTCACTGTGGCTAGGTAGGACTATTTTCTAGTGACTGTCTCTGGGGACTCAAACAGAATCCATTTGTTTCTTTGCTTCTCAGATTCACTTGTATTGTGTACCTGTCCCCGCCCCTCCAGCTTGTAGTTTGTCTGTGTCCTTGGATCTCAAGTGAGTCTCCAGTAAGGGAGCACGTAGGTGATCTTGAGTTTTCACCAGTTCTTCTAACTCTGTGTCTTTTGATTGGAGCAGTCAAAGCCTATACTTTTATTCTGATATTTGAGAGCTATGCTCTTACTGCACTTTGAAATTTTTTTTGTTCTCATTAATATACAATCACATGCAGAACATTATGTTTACTAGTGTACCCCCTTCACCAAGTCCTCGCCATATCCCAGTTACAGTCGCTCTCCGTCAGCGTGTAGTAAGATGCTGTAGAATCACTACTTGTCTTCTCTGTGTTGTATAGCCCTGCCCATGACCCTACAACCTACACATTATTCATGCTAATCCTAATGCCGCCATTCTTTTTCCCCACCCTTATCACACCCTTCCCACAAACCCTACCCAGTCCCTTTCTCTTTGGTAACTGTTAGTCCACTCTCGGGTACTGTGTGTCTGCTGCTGTTTTTTCCTTCAGTTTTTCTTTGCTATCGTACTCCACACATGAGTGAAATCATTTGGTACATGTATTTCTCCGACTGGCCTATTTGACTGAGCATAATACCCTCTAGCTCCATCCACGTTATTGCCAATGATAGGATTTGTTTTCTTCTTTTGGCTGCTTACTGCACTTTTTAAACTGGATTTTATTCTTCTTTTTTGTTTGTTGTTTCGCTATGTGCTTCAACCATTGCTCTCATGGTTATGAGCAATAGCTTTGTGTTAATTGATATGTACCTATATCTATCTATCTTTCTGTCTATCTATCAATCAATCAATCATCTATTTCTCTGTCCATCTGTCTTTGTGTAGAGAACAGTTAACCACATAGCCTATGTCACTTTCCTACATTATGCTTCCAAAAATCCTGCAAGGTAACTAGGCTGTATGGAGTGCACTTTCTTCACCGAGACACTTGCAGGTCGTGTCGGCAGTGTGTACTACAAAACCAGTAAATGGTTGTGCAGGGACATGAACCCGTGTCTCTATCCTCAGTCCACTTTCATCTCATTCTCACTTGCTGTCTGTATTTAGCCACATTCATTGACTAAGTGCTCCCTGAAGACCACAAGTATCCTTCCTCTGGGCCTGTTGTCGACAGAAAAGTACACTTGCTGCTTTGCTCACCACCACGTTTGAAGGACATCGGCATGATCACTGCTGACAGGACAGAGGGTCAAATAAAAAGGAACACCAATTTCTAGACAGGAGCAGTTGGGAGCTAAGAGTGTATTGTGGAGTGACGTGTTTATTTGATTGTCCAAACTTCCCTCTTTAGGTGGTTATTACTTCACATTCGTGAAGATCATAAAACCCACCGATTTCATAGGCCCAGATGCTTGTTATTACAGCAACTCAGTTATTGAGGTGAGAGAAAATGGGAAGGACGTTGCTGCACCACTAAATCTATGGCTGGGCCCTGCTGAAAACAAACAAAAAGAATTCACGGTGGCCAGATAGGGCTATTTTCTACTGACTGTCTCTGGGGGCTCAAACAGAATCCATTTGTTTAACTGTTTGTTTTTCAGTTTCACTCGTGTAGGGTACTTGTCCCCACACCTTCAGCTTGTAGTTTGTCTGTGTCCTTGGATCTCCTGTGAGTCTCCTGTAAGGAATCACGTAGGTTTCTTGAGTTTTTATCCGTTCTTTTAACCCTGTGTCTTTTGTTTGCAGCACTCAGAGCCTGACCTTTTATTCTGATGATTCAGAGCTGTGCCCTTATTGCACTTAAAAATGTTTTTTTATTGTCATTAGTCTACAATCATGTGAAGAACATTATGTTTACTCTGCTCCCCCTTCACCAAGTCCCCCCCGAAAATCCTCTTCAGTCGCTGTCCATCAGCGAGTAGTAAGATGCTATATAATCTCTACTAGTCTTCTCTGTGTTGTACAGCACTCATCATGCCCCACCGACCCCACGCAATATACATGCTTATCCTAATGAACCCATTCTTTCTCCCCGCACTTATCCATCCCCTCAGAACCACCCTGCCCAGTCCTTTTCCCTTTGGCAACTTTTAGTCAACTCTCGGGTTCTGTGAGTCCGCTGCTGTTTTATTCCTTCAGTTTTTCTTTGTTGTTATACTCCACACATGAGTGAAATCTTTTGATACTTGTCTTTCTCCGCCTGACCTATTTCTCTGAACATACTACCGTCTAGCTCCATCCACGTCATTGCAAATGGTAGGATTTGTTTTCTTCTTATGGCTGCTTACTGCACTTTGTAAACTGGATTTCATTCTTCCTTTTTGTTTGAAGTTTAGCTATGTGCTTTCACCATTCACTTCCTGGGTATGAGCAACAGCTTTGTGTCAATCGATATGTATCTGTATCTGTCTATCGCTCTGTCTGTCTGTAAATCTTTCTATCGTTCTATATATCCTTCTATCTATCTCTCTGTCCTCTTTATTTATATATCCATCTATCTAGCTTCCTATCGTCTATCATGTGTATCATCTATCTATCTATCATCTGTCATCTATCTATCTGTCTATCTATGAATCAATCATCTTTCTGTCTTCCCATCTATCCTTATGTACAGAACAGTTAACAACACCACCTATGTCACTTCCCTACATTATGCTTCCAAAAATATTGCAAAGTCACTAGGCCGTAGGGAGAGTACTGGGCTCACTGAGACAATTGCAGATCAAGTCAGCCGCGTGTGCTTACAAAACCAGTAAATGGTGCAGGGACTTGAACCCGTATCTCTGTCCTCTGTCCTCTTAAACCTCCTTCTCTCTTGCTAACTGTATTTAGCCACATTCATTGACTAAGTGCTCACTGAAGACCACAAGTATACTTCATCTGTGCCTGTTGTAGACAGAAAAGTATACTTGGTGCTTTACTCAACACCGTGTTTGACGGACATTGGCGTGTTCACCACTGATAGAAGGAGGGACAAATTAAAAGGAACACCTATTTCTAGACAGGAGCATTTGGGAGCAAAGTGTGTGTTGTGGAGAGACGTGTTTGGTTGAGTGTCCAAACTTCCCTCTTTATGTGGTTATTACTTCTTTACAATCGTGAACATCATCAAACCCAGTGATTTCAAACGCCCAGACGCTAATTATTACAGCAATTCATTTGTTGATGTGAGAAAAAATGAGAAGGACATTGCAGTACCACTCAATCTATACCTGGGCACCGCTGAAACCAAACCAAAAGAATTCACGGTGGCTAGGTAGGACTATTTTCTAGTGACTGTCTCTGGGGACTCAAACAGAATCCATTTGTTTCTTTGCTTCTCAGATTCACTTGTATTGTGTACCTGTCCCCGCCCCTCCAGCTTGTAGTTTGTCTGTGTCCTTGGATCTCAAGTGAGTCTCCAGTAAGGGAGCACGTAGGTGATCTTGAGTTTTCACCAGTTCTTCTAACTCTGTGTCTTTTGATTGGAGCAGTCAAAGCCTATACTTTTATTCTGATATTTGAGAGCTATGCTCTTACTGCACTTTGAAATTTTTTTTTGTTCTCATTAATATACAATCACATGCAGAACATTATGTTTACTAGTGTACCCCCTTCACCAAGTCCTCGCCATATCCCAGTTACAGTCGCTCTCCGTCAGCGTGTAGTAAGATGCTGTAGAATCACTACTCGTCTTCTCTGTGTTGTATAGCCCTGCCCATGACCCTACAACCTACACATTATTCATGCTAATCCTAATGCCGCCATTCTTTTTCCCCACCCTTATCACACCCTTCCCACAAACCCTACCCAGTCCCTTTCTCTTTGGTAACTGTTAGTCCACTCTCGGGTACTGTGTGTCTGCTGCTGTTTTTTCCTTCAGTTTTTCTTTGCTATCGTACTCCACACATGAGTGAAATCATTTGGTACATGTATTTCTCCGACTGGCCTATTTGACTGAGCATAATACCCTCTAGCTCCATCCACGTTATTGCCAATGATAGGATTTGTTTTCTTCTTTTGGCTGCTTACTGCACTTTTTAAACTGGATTTTATTCTTCTTTTTTGTTTGTTGTTTCGCTATGTGCTTCAACCATTGCTCTCATGGTTATGAGCAATAGCTTTGTGTTAATTGATATGTACCTATATCTATCTATCTTTCTGTCTATCTATCAATCAATCAATCATCTATTTCTCTGTCCATCTGTCTTTGTGTAGAGAACAGTTAACCACATAGCCTATGTCACTTTCCTACATTATGCTTCCAAAAATCCTGCAAGGTAACTAGGCTGTATGGAGTGCACTTTCTTCACCGAGACACTTGCAGGTCGTGTCGGCAGTGTGTACTACAAAACCAGTAAATGGTTGTGCAGGGACATGAACCCGTGTCTCTATCCTCAGTCCACTTTCATCTCATTCTCACTTGCTGTCTGTATTTAGCCACATTCATTGACTAAGTGCTCCCTGAAGACCACAAGTATCCTTCCTCTGGGCCTGTTGTCGACAGAAAAGTACACTTGCTGCTTTGCTCACCACCACGTTTGAAGGACATCGGCATGATCACTGCTGACAGGACAGAGGGTCAAATAAAAAGGAACACCAATTTCTAGACAGGAGCAGTTGGGAGCTAAGAGTGTATTGTGGAGTGACGTGTTTATTTGATTGTCCAAACTTCCCTCTTTAGGTGGTTATTACTTCACATTCGTGAAGATCATAAAACCCACCGATTTCATAGGCCCAGATGCTTGTTATTACAGCAACTCAGTTATTGAGGTGAGAGAAAATGGGAAGGACGTTGCTGCACCACTAAATCTATGGCTGGGCCCTGCTGAAAACAAACAAAAAGAATTCACGGTGGCCAGATAGGGCTATTTTCTACTGACTGTCTCTGGGGGCTCAAACAGAATCCATTTGTTTAACTGTTTGTTTTTCAGTTTCACTCGTGTAGGGTACTTGTCCCCACACCTTCAGCTTGTAGTTTGT
Source organism: Manis pentadactyla (assembly GCF_030020395.1). Lineage (NCBI taxonomy): Eukaryota > Metazoa > Chordata > Mammalia > Pholidota > Manidae > Manis > Manis pentadactyla. The sequence goes on along the minus strand of NC_080027.1, from coordinate 129,974,444 downwards.
CTGTGTCCTTGGATCTCCTGTGAGTCTCCTGTAAGGAATCACGTAGGTTTCTTGAGTTTTTATCCGTTCTTTTAACCCTGTGTCTTTTGTTTGCAGCACTCAGAGCCTGACCTTTTATTCTGATGATTCAGAGCTGTGCCCTTATTGCACTTAAAATGTTTTTTTATTGTCATTAGTCTACAATCATGTGAAGAACATTATGTTTACTCTGCTCCCCCTTCACCAAGTCCCCCCCGAAAATCCTCTTCAGTCGCTGTCCATCAGCGAGTAGTAAGATGCTATATAATCTCTACTAGTCTTCTCTGTGTTGTACAGCACTCATCATGCCCCACCGACCCCACGCAATATACATGCTTATCCTAATGAACCCATTCTTTCTCCCCGCACTTATCCATCCCCTCAGAACCACCCTGCCCAGTCCTTTTCCCTTTGGCAACTTTTAGTCAACTCTCGGGTTCTGTGAGTCCGCTGCTGTTTTATTCCTTCAGTTTTTCTTTGTTGTTATACTCCACACATGAGTGAAATCTTTTGATACTTGTCTTTCTCCGCCTGACCTATTTCTCTGAACATACTACCGTCTAGCTCCATCCACGTCATTGCAAATGGTAGGATTTGTTTTCTTCTTATGGCTGCTTACTGCACTTTGTAAACTGGATTTCATTCTTCCTTTTTGTTTGAAGTTTAGCTATGTGCTTTCACCATTCACTTCCTGGGTATGAGCAACAGCTTTGTGTCAATCGATATGTATCTGTATCTGTCTATCGCTCTGTCTGTCTGTAAATCTATCTATCGTTCTATATATCCTTCTATCTATCTCTCTGTCCTTCTCTTTATTTATCTATCCATCTATCTAGCTTCCTATCGTCTATCATGTGTATCATCTATCTATCTATCATCTGTCATCTATCTATCTGTCTATCTATGAATCAATCTGTCTGCCCATCTATCCTTATGTACAGAACAGTTAACAACACCACCTATGTCACTTCCCTACATTATGCTTCCAAAAATATTGCAAAGTCACTAGGCCGTAGGGAGAGCACTGGGCTCACTGAGACAATTGCAGATCAAGTCAGCCGCGTGTGCTTACAAAACCAGTAAATGGTGCAGGGACTTGAACCCGTATCTCTGTCCTCTGTCCTCTTAAACCTCCTTCTATCTTGCTAACTGTATTTAGCCACATTCATTGACTAAGTGCTCACTGAAGACCACAAGTATACTTCATCTGTGCCTGTTGTAGACAGAAAAGTATACTTGGTGCTTTACTCAACACCGTGTTTGACGGACATTGGCGTGTTCACCACTGATAGAAGGAGGGACAAATTAAAAGGAACACCTATTTCTAGACAGGAGCATTTGGGAGCAAAGTGTGTGTTGTGGAGAGACGTGTTTGGTTGAGTGTCCAAACTTCCCTCTTTATGTGGTTATTACTTCTTTACAATCGTGAACATCATCAAACCCAGTGATTTCAAACGCCCAGACGCTAATTATTACAGCAATTCATTTGTTGATGTGAGAAAAAATGAGAAGTACATTGCAGTACCACTCAATCTATACCTGGGCACCGATGAAACCAAACCAAAAGAATTCACGGTGGCTAGGTAGGACTATTTTCTAGTGACTGTCTCTGGGGACTCAAACAGAATCCATTTGTTTCTTTGCTTCTCAGATTCACTTGTATTGTGTACCTGTCCCCGCCCCTCCAGCTTGTAGTTTGTCTGTGTCCTTGGATCTCAAGTGAGTCTCCAGTAAGGGAGCACGTAGGTGATCTTGAGTTTTCACCAGTTCTTCTAACTCTGTGTCTTTTGATTGGAGCAGTCAAAGCCTATACTTTTATTCTGATATTTGAGAGCTATGCTCTTACTGCACTTTGAAATTTTTTTTTGTTCTCATTAATATACAATCACATGCAGAACATTATGTTTACTAGTGTACCCCCTTCACCAAGTCCTCGCCATATCCCAGTTACAGTCGCTCTCCGTCAGCGTGTAGTAAGATGCTGTAGAATCACTACTCGTCTTCTCTGTGTTGTATAGCCCTGCCCATGACCCTACAACCTACACATTATTCATGCTAATCCTAATGCCGCCATTCTTTTTCCCCACCCTTATCACACCCTTCCCACAAACCCTACCCAGTCCCTTTCTCTTTGGTAACTGTTAGTCCACTCTCGGGTACTGTGTGTCTGCTGCTGTTTTTTCCTTCAGTTTTTCTTTGCTATCGTACTCCACACATGAGTGAAATCATTTGGTACATGTATTTCTCCGACTGGCCTATTTGACTGAGCATAATACCCTCTAGCTCCATCCACGTTATTGCCAATGATAGGATTTGTTTTCTTCTTTTGGCTGCTTACTGCACTTTTTAAACTGGATTTTATTCTTCTTTTTTGTTTGTTGTTTCGCTATGTGCTTCAACCATTGCTCTCATGGTTATGAGCAATAGCTTTGTGTTAATTGATATGTACCTATATCTATCTATCTTTCTGTCTATCTATCAATCAATCAATCATCTATTTCTCTGTCCATCTGTCTTTGTGTAGAGAACAGTTAACCACATAGCCTATGTCACTTTCCTACATTATGCTTCCAAAAATCCTGCAAGGTAACTAGGCTGTATGGAGTGCACTTTCTTCACCGAGACACTTGCAGGACGTGTCGGCAGTGTGTACTACAAAACCAGTAAATGGTTGTGCAGGGACATGAACCCGTGTCTCTATCCTCAGTCCACTTTCATCTCATTCTCACTTGCTGTCTGTATTTAGCCACATTCATTGACTAAGTGCTCCCTGAAGACCACAAGTATCCTTCCTCTGGGCCTGTTGTCGACAGAAAAGTACACTTGCTGCTTTGCTCACCACCACGTTTGAAGGACATCGGCATGATCACTGCTGACAGGACAGAGGGTCAAATAAAAAGGAACACCAATTTCTAGACAGGAGCAGTTGGGAGCTAAGAGTGTATTGTGGAGTGACGTGTTTATTTGATTGTCCAAACTTCCCTCTTTAGGTGGTTATTACTTCACATTCGTGAAGATCATAAAACCCACCGATTTCATAGGCCCAGATGCTTGTTATTACAGCAACTCAGTTATTGAGGTGAGAGAAAATGGGAAGGACGTTGCTGCACCACTAAATCTATGGCTGGGCCCTGCTGAAAACAAACAAAAAGAATTCACGGTGGCCAGATAGGGCTATTTTCTACTGACTGTCTCTGGGGGCTCAAACAGAATCCATTTGTTTAACTGTTTGTTTTTCAGTTTCACTCGTGTAGGGTACTTGTCCCCACACCTTCAGCTTGTAGTTTGTCTGTGTCCTTGGATCTCCTGTGAGTCTCCTGTAAGGAATCACGTAGGTTTCTTGAGTTTTTATCCGTTCTTTTAACCCTGTGTCTTTTGTTTGCAGCACTCAGAGCCTGACCTTTTATTCTGATGATTCAGAGCTGTGCCCTTATTGCACTTAAAATGTTTTTTTATTGTCATTAGTCTACAATCATGTGAAGAACATTATGTTTACTCTGCTCCCCCTTCACCAAGTCCCCCCCGAAAATCCTCTTCAGTCGCTGTCCATCAGCGAGTAGTAAGATGCTATATAATCTCTACTAGTCTTCTCTGTGTTGTACAGCACTCATCATGCCCCACCGACCCCACGCAATATACATGCTTATCCTAATGAACCCATTCTTTCTCCCCGCACTTATCCATCCCCTCAGAACCACCCTGCCCAGTCCTTTTCCCTTTGGCAACTTTTAGTCAACTCTCGGGTTCTGTGAGTCCGCTGCTGTTTTATTCCTTCAGTTTTTCTTTGTTGTTATACTCCACACATGAGTGAAATCTTTTGATACTTGTCTTTCTCCGCCTGACCTATTTCTCTGAACATACTACCGTCTAGCTCCATCCACGTCATTGCAAATGGTAGGATTTGTTTTCTTCTTATGGCTGCTTACTGCACTTTGTAAACTGGATTTCATTCTTCCTTTTTGTTTGAAGTTTAGCTATGTGCTTTCACCATTCACTTCCTGGGTATGAGCAACAGCTTTGTGTCAATCGATATGTATCTGTATCTGTCTATCGCTCTGTCTGTCTGTAAATCTATCTATCGTTCTATATATCCTTCTATCTATCTCTCTGTCCTTCTCTTTATTTATCTATCCATCTATCTAGCTTCCTATCGTCTATCATGTGTATCATCTATCTATCTATCATCTGTCATCTATCTATCTGTCTATCTATGAATCAATCTGTCTGCCCATCTATCCTTATGTACAGAACAGTTAACAACACCACCTATGTCACTTCCCTACATTATGCTTCCAAAAATATTGCAAAGTCACTAGGCCGTAGGGAGAGCACTGGGCTCACTGAGACAATTGCAGATCAAGTCAGCCGCGTGTGCTTACAAAACCAGTAAATGGTGCAGGGACTTGAACCCGTATCTCTGTCCTCTGTCCTCTTAAACCTCCTTCTCTCTTGCTAACTGTATTTAGCCACATTCATTGACTAAGTGCTCACTGAAGACCACAAGTATACTTCATCTGTGCCTGTTGTAGACAGAAAAGTATACTTGGTGCTTTACTCAACACCGTGTTTGACGGACATTGGCGTGTTCACCACTGATAGAAGGAGGGACAAATTAAAAGGAACACCTATTTCTAGACAGGAGCATTTGGGAGCAAAGTGTGTGTTGTGGAGAGACGTGTTTGGTTGAGTGTCCAAACTTCCCTCTTTATGTGGTTATTACTTCTTTACAATCGTGAACATCATCAAACCCAGTGATTTCAAACGCCCAGACGCTAATTATTACAGCAATTCATTTGTTGATGTGAGAAAAAATGAGAAGTACATTGCAGTACCACTCAATCTATACCTGGGCACCGCTGAAACCAAACCAAAAGAATTCACGGTGGCTAGGTAGGACTATTTTCTAGTGACTGTCTCTGGGGACTCAAACAGAATCCATTTGTTTCTTTGCTTCTCAGATTCACTTGTATTGTGTACCTGTCCCCGCCCCTCCAGCTTGTAGTTTGTCTGTGTCCTTGGATCTCAAGTGAGTCTCCAGTAAGGGAGCACGTAGGTGATCTTGAGTTTTCACCAGTTCTTCTAACTCTGTGTCTTTTGATTGGAGCAGTCAAAGCCTATACTTTTATTCTGATATTTGAGAGCTATGCTCTTACTGCACTTTGAAATTTTTTTTTGTTCTCATTAATATACAATCACATGCAGAACATTATGTTTACTAGTGTACCCCCTTCACCAAGTCCTCGCCATATCCCAGTTACAGTCGCTCTCCGTCAGCGTGTAGTAAGATGCTGTAGAATCACTACTCGTCTTCTCTGTGTTGTATAGCCCTGCCCATGACCCTACAACCTACACATTATTCATGCTAATCCTAATGCCGCCATTCTTTTTCCCCACCCTTATCACACCCTTCCCACAAACCCTACCCAGTCCCTTTCTCTTTGGTAACTGTTAGTCCACTCTCGGGTACTGTGTGTCTGCTGCTGTTTTTTCCTTCAGTTTTTCTTTGCTATCGTACTCCACACATGAGTGAAATCATTTGGTACATGTATTTCTCCGACTGGCCTATTTGACTGAGCATAATACCCTCTAGCTCCATCCACGTTATTGCCAATGATAGGATTTGTTTTCTTCTTTTGGCTGCTTACTGCACTTTTTAAACTGGATTTTATTCTTCTTTTTTGTTTGTTGTTTCGCTATGTGCTTCAACCATTGCTCTCATGGTTATGAGCAATAGCTTTGTGTTAATTGATATGTACCTATATCTATCTATCTTTCTGTCTATCTATCAATCAATCAATCATCTATTTCTCTGTCCATCTGTCTTTGTGTAGAGAACAGTTAACCACATAGCCTATGTCACTTTCCTACATTATGCTTCCAAAAATCCTGCAAGGTAACTAGGCTGTATGGAGTGCACTTTCTTCACCGAGACACTTGCAGGACGTGTCGGCAGTGTGTACTACAAAACCAGTAAATGGTTGTGCAGGGACATGAACCCGTGTCTCTATCCTCAGTCCACTTTCATCTCATTCTCACTTGCTGTCTGTATTTAGCCACATTCATTGACTAAGTGCTCCCTGAAGACCACAAGTATCCTTCCTCTGGGCCTGTTGTCGACAGAAAAGTACACTTGCTGCTTTGCTCACCACCACGTTTGAAGGACATCGGCATGATCACTGCTGACAGGACAGAGGGTCAAATAAAAAGGAACACCAATTTCTAGACAGGAGCAGTTGGGAGCTAAGAGTGTATTGTGGAGTGACGTGTTTATTTGATTGTCCAAACTTCCCTCTTTAGGTGGTTATTACTTCACATTCGTGAAGATCATAAAACCCACCGATTTCATAGGCCCAGATGCTTGTTATTACAGCAACTCAGTTATTGAGGTGAGAGAAAATGGGAAGGACGTTGCTGCACCACTAAATCTATGGCTGGGCCCTGCTGAAAACAAACAAAAAGAATTCACGGTGGCCAGATAGGGCTATTTTCTACTGACTGTCTCTGGGGGCTCAAACAGAATCCATTTGTTTAACTGTTTGTTTTTCAGTTTCACTCGTGTAGGGTACTTGTCCCCACACCTTCAGCTTGTAGTTTGTCTGTGTCCTTGGATCTCCTGTGAGTCTCCTGTAAGGAATCACGTAGGTTTCTTGAGTTTTTATCCGTTCTTTTAACCCTGTGTCTTTTGTTTGCAGCACTCAGAGCCTGACCTTTTATTCTGATGATTCAGAGCTGTGCCCTTATTGCACTTAAAATGTTTTTTTATTGTCATTAGTCTACAATCATGTGAAGAACATTATGTTTACTCTGCTCCCCCTTCACCAAGTCCCCCCCGAAAATCCTCTTCAGTCGCTGTCCATCAGCGAGTAGTAAGATGCTATATAATCTCTACTAGTCTTCTCTGTGTTGTACAGCACTCATCATGCCCCACCGACCCCACGCAATATACATGCTTATCCTAATGAACCCATTCTTTCTCCCCGCACTTATCCATCCCCTCAGAACCACCCTGCCCAGTCCTTTTCCCTTTGGCAACTTTTAGTCAACTCTCGGGTTCTGTGAGTCCGCTGCTGTTTTATTCCTTCAGTTTTTCTTTGTTGTTATACTCCACACATGAGTGAAATCTTTTGATACTTGTCTTTCTCCGCCTGACCTATTTCTCTGAACATACTACCGTCTAGCTCCATCCACGTCATTGCAAATGGTAGGATTTGTTTTCTTCTTATGGCTGCTTACTGCACTTTGTAAACTGGATTTCATTCTTCCTTTTTGTTTGAAGTTTAGCTATGTGCTTTCACCATTCACTTCCTGGGTATGAGCAACAGCTTTGTGTCAATCGATATGTATCTGTATCTGTCTATCGCTCTGTCTGTCTGTAAATCTATCTATCGTTCTATATATCCTTCTATCTATCTCTCTGTCCTTCTCTTTATTTATCTATCCATCTATCTAGCTTCCTATCGTCTATCATGTGTATCATCTATCTATCTATCATCTGTCATCTATCTATCTGTCTATCTATGAATCAATCTGTCTGCCCATCTATCCTTATGTACAGAACAGTTAACAACACCACCTATGTCACTTCCCTACATTATGCTTCCAAAAATATTGCAAAGTCACTAGGCCGTAGGGAGAGCACTGGGCTCACTGAGACAATTGCAGATCAAGTCAGCCGCGTGTGCTTACAAAACCAGTAAATGGTGCAGGGACTTGAACCCGTATCTCTGTCCTCTGTCCTCTTAAACCTCCTTCTCTCTTGCTAACTGTATTTAGCCACATTCATTGACTAAGTGCTCACTGAAGACCACAAGTATACTTCATCTGTGCCTGTTGTAGACAGAAAAGTATACTTGGTGCTTTACTCAACACCGTGTTTGACGGACATTGGCGTGTTCACCACTGATAGAAGGAGGGACAAATTAAAAGGAACACCTATTTCTAGACAGGAGCATTTGGGAGCAAAGTGTGTGTTGTGGAGAGACGTGTTTGGTTGAGTGTCCAAACTTCCCTCTTTATGTGGTTATTACTTCTTTACAATCGTGAACATCATCAAACCCAGTGATTTCAAACGCCCAGACGCTAATTATTACAGCAATTCATTTGTTGATGTGAGAAAAAATGAGAAGTACATTGCAGTACCACTCAATCTATACCTGGGCACCGCTGAAACCAAACCAAAAGAATTCACGGTGGCTAGGTAGGACTATTTTCTAGTGACTGTCTCTGGGGACTCAAACAGAATCCATTTGTTTCTTTGCTTCTCAGATTCACTTGTATTGTGTACCTGTCCCCGCCCCTCCAGCTTGTAGTTTGTCTGTGTCCTTGGATCTCAAGTGAGTCTCCAGTAAGGGAGCACGTAGGTGATCTTGAGTTTTCACCAGTTCTTCTAACTCTGTGTCTTTTGATTGGAGCAGTCAAAGCCTATACTTTTATTCTGATATTTGAGAGCTATGCTCTTACTGCACTTTGAAATTTTTTTTTGTTCTCATTAATATACAATCACATGCAGAACATTATGTTTACTAGTGTACCCCCTTCACCAAGTCCTCGCCATATCCCAGTTACAGTCGCTCTCCGTCAGCGTGTAGTAAGATGCTGTAGAATCACTACTCGTCTTCTCTGTGTTGTATAGCCCTGCCCATGACCCTACAACCTACACATTATTCATGCTAATCCTAATGCCGCCATTCTTTTTCCCCACCCTTATCACACCCTTCCCACAAACCCTACCCAGTCCCTTTCTCTTTGGTAACTGTTAGTCCACTCTCGGGTACTGTGTGTCTGCTGCTGTTTTTTCCTTCAGTTTTTCTTTGCTATCGTACTCCACACATGAGTGAAATCATTTGGTACATGTATTTCTCCGACTGGCCTATTTGACTGAGCATAATACCCTCTAGCTCCATCCACGTTATTGCCAATGATAGGATTTGTTTTCTTCTTTTGGCTGCTTACTGCACTTTTTAAACTGGATTTTATTCTTCTTTTTTGTTTGTTGTTTCGCTATGTGCTTCAACCATTGCTCTCATGGTTATGAGCAATAGCTTTGTGTTAATTGATATGTACCTATATCTATCTATCTTTCTGTCTATCTATCAATCAATCAATCATCTATTTCTCTGTCCATCTGTCTTTGTGTAGAGAACAGTTAACCACATAGCCTATGTCACTTTCCTACATTATGCTTCCAAAAATCCTGCAAGGTAACTAGGCTGTATGGAGTGCACTTTCTTCACCGAGACACTTGCAGGTCGTGTCGGCAGTGTGTACTACAAAACCAGTAAATGGTTGTGCAGGGACATGAACCCGTGTCTCTATCCTCAGTCCACTTTCATCTCATTCTCACTTGCTGTCTGTATTTAGCCACATTCATTGACTAAGTGCTCCCTGAAGACCACAAGTATCCTTCCTCTGGGCCTGTTGTCGACAGAAAAGTACACTTGCTGCTTTGCTCACCATCACGTTTGAAGGACATCGGCATGATCACTGCTGACAGGACAGAGGGTCAAATAAAAAGGAACACCAATTTCTAGACAGGAGCAGTTGGGAGCTAAGAGTGTATTGTGGAGTGACGTGTTTATTTGATTGTCCAAACTTCCCTCTTTAGGTGGTTATTACTTCACATTCGTGAAGATCATAAAACCCACCGATTTCATAGGCCCAGATGCTTGTTATTACAGCAACTCAGTTATTGAGGTGAGAGAAAATGGGAAGGACGTTGCTGCACCACTAAATCTATGGCTGGGCCCTGCTGAAAACAAACAAAAAGAATTCACGGTGGCCAGATAGGGCTATTTTCTACTGACTGTCTCTGGGGGCTCAAACAGAATCCATTTGTTTAACTGTTTGTTTTTCAGTTTCACTCGTGTAGGGTACTTGTCCCCACACCTTCAGCTTGTAGTTTGTCTGTGTCCTTGGATCTCCTGTGAGTCTCCTGTAAGGAATCACGTAGGTTTCTTGAGTTTTTATCCGTTCTTTTAACCCTGTGTCTTTTGTTTGCAGCACTCAGAGCCTGACCTTTTATTCTGATGATTCAGAGCTGTGCCCTTATTGCACTTAAAATGTTTTTTTATTGTCATTAGTCTACAATCATGTGAAGAACATTATGTTTACTCTGCTCCCCCTTCACCAAGTCCCCCCCGAAAATCCTCTTCAGTCGCTGTCCATCAGCGAGTAGTAAGATGCTATATAATCTCTACTAGTCTTCTCTGTGTTGTACAGCACTCATCATGCCCCACCGACCCCACGCAATATACATGCTTATCCTAATGAACCCATTCTTTCTCCCCGCACTTATCCATCCCCTCAGAACCACCCTGCCCAGTCCTTTTCCCTTTGGCAACTTTTAGTCAACTCTCGGGTTCTGTGAGTCCGCTGCTGTTTTATTCCTTCAGTTTTTCTTTGTTGTTATACTCCACACATGAGTGAAATCTTTTGATACTTGTCTTTCTCCGCCTGACCTATTTCTCTGAACATACTACCGTCTAGCTCCATCCACGTCATTGCAAATGGTAGGATTTGTTTTCTTCTTATGGCTGCTTACTGCACTTTGTAAACTGGATTTCATTCTTCCTTTTTGTTTGAAGTTTAGCTATGTGCTTTCACCATTCACTTCCTGGGTATGAGCAACAGCTTTGTGTCAATCGATATGTATCTGTATCTGTCTATCGCTCTGTCTGTCTGTAAATCTATCTATCGTTCTATATATCCTTCTATCTATCTCTCTGTCCTTCTCTTTATTTATCTATCCATCTATCTAGCTTCCTATCGTCTATCATGTGTATCATCTATCTATCTATCATCTGTCATCTATCTATCTGTCTATCTATGAATCAATCTGTCTGCCCATCTATCCTTATGTACAGAACAGTTAACAACACCACCTATGTCACTTCCCTACATTATGCTTCCAAAAATATTGCAAAGTCACTAGGCCGTAGGGAGAGCACTGGGCTCACTGAGACAATTGCAGATCAAGTCAGCCGCGTGTGCTTACAAAACCAGTAAATGGTGCAGGGACTTGAACCCGTATCTCTGTCCTCTGTCCTCTTAAACCTCCTTCTCTCTTGCTAACTGTATTTAGCCACATTCATTGACTAAGTGCTCACTGAAGACCACAAGTATACTTCATCTGTGCCTGTTGTAGACAGAAAAGTATACTTGGTGCTTTACTCAACACCGTGTTTGACGGACATTGGCGTGTTCACCACTGATAGAAGGAGGGACAAATTAAAAGGAACACCTATTTCTAGACAGGAGCATTTGGGAGCAAAGTGTGTGTTGTGGAGAGACGTGTTTGGTTGAGTGTCCAAACTTCCCTCTTTATGTGGTTATTACTTCTTTACAATCGTGAACATCATCAAACCCAGTGATTTCAAACGCCCAGACGCTAATTATTACAGCAATTCATTTGTTGATGTGAGAAAAAATGAGAAGTACATTGCAGTACCACTCAATCTATACCTGGGCACCGATGAAACCAAACCAAAAGAATTCACGGTGGCTAGGTAGGACTATTTTCTAGTGACTGTCTCTGGGGACTCAAACAGAATCCATTTGTTTCTTTGCTTCTCAGATTCACTTGTATTGTGTACCTGTCCCCGCCCCTCCAGCTTGTAGTTTGTCTGTGTCCTTGGATCTCAAGTGAGTCTCCAGTAAGGGAGCACGTAGGTGATCTTGAGTTTTCACCAGTTCTTCTAACTCTGTGTCTTTTGATTGGAGCAGTCAAAGCCTATACTTTTATTCTGATATTTGAGAGCTATGCTCTTACTGCACTTTGAAATTTTTTTTTGTTCTCATTAATATACAATCACATGCAGAACATTATGTTTACTAGTGTACCCCCTTCACCAAGTCCTCGCCATATCCCAGTTACAGTCGCTCTCCGTCAGCGTGTAGTAAGATGCTGTAGAATCACTACTCGTCTTCTCTGTGTTGTATAGCCCTGCCCATGACCCTACAACCTACACATTATTCATGCTAATCCTAATGCCGCCATTCTTTTTCCCCACCCTTATCACACCCTTCCCACAAACCCTACCCAGTCCCTTTCTCTTTGGTAACTGTTAGTCCACTCTCGGGTACTGTGTGTCTGCTGCTGTTTTTTCCTTCAGTTTTTCTTTGCTATCGTACTCCACACATGAGTGAAATCATTTGGTACATGTATTTCTCCGACTGGCCTATTTGACTGAGCATAATACCCTCTAGCTCCATCCACGTTATTGCCAATGATAGGATTTGTTTTCTTCTTTTGGCTGCTTACTGCACTTTTTAAACTGGATTTTATTCTTCTTTTTTGTTTGTTGTTTCGCTATGTGCTTCAACCATTGCTCTCATGGTTATGAGCAATAGCTTTGTGTTAATTGATATGTACCTATATCTATCTATCTTTCTGTCTATCTATCAATCAATCAATCATCTATTTCTCTGTCCATCTGTCTTTGTGTAGAGAACAGTTAACCACATAGCCTATGTCACTTTCCTACATTATGCTTCCAAAAATCCTGCAAGGTAACTAGGCTGTATGGAGTGCACTTTCTTCACCGAGACACTTGCAGGACGTGTCGGCAGTGTGTACTACAAAACCAGTAAATGGTTGTGCAGGGACATGAACCCGTGTCTCTATCCTCAGTCCACTTTCATCTCATTCTCACTTGCTGTCTGTATTTAGCCACATTCATTGACTAAGTGCTCCCTGAAGACCACAAGTATCCTTCCTCTGGGCCTGTTGTCGACAGAAAAGTACACTTGCTGCTTTGCTCACCACCACGTTTGAAGGACATCGGCATGATCACTGCTGACAGGACAGAGGGTCAAATAAAAAGGAACACCAATTTCTAGACAGGAGCAGTTGGGAGCTAAGAGTGTATTGTGGAGTGACGTGTTTATTTGATTGTCCAAACTTCCCTCTTTAGGTGGTTATTACTTCACATTCGTGAAGATCATAAAACCCACCGATTTCATAGGCCCAGATGCTTGTTATTACAGCAACTCAGTTATTGAGGTGAGAGAAAATGGGAAGGACGTTGCTGCACCACTAAATCTATGGCTGGGCCCTGCTGAAAACAAACAAAAAGAATTCACGGTGGCCAGATAGGGCTATTTTCTACTGACTGTCTCTGGGGGCTCAAACAGAATCCATTTGTTTAACTGTTTGTTTTTCAGTTTCACTCGTGTAGGGTACTTGTCCCCACACCTTCAGCTTGTAGTTTGTCTGTGTCCTTGGATCTCCTGTGAGTCTCCTGTAAGGAATCACGTAGGTTTCTTGAGTTTTTATCCGTTCTTTTAACCCTGTGTCTTTTGTTTGCAGCACTCAGAGCCTGACCTTTTATTCTGATGATTCAGAGCTGTGCCCTTATTGCACTTAAAATGTTTTTTTATTGTCATTAGTCTACAATCATGTGAAGAACATTATGTTTACTCTGCTCCCCCTTCACCAAGTCCCCCCCGAAAATCCTCTTCAGTCGCTGTCCATCAGCGAGTAGTAAGATGCTATATAATCTCTACTAGTCTTCTCTGTGTTGTACAGCACTCATCATGCCCCACCGACCCCACGCAATATACATGCTTATCCTAATGAACCCATTCTTTCTCCCCGCACTTATCCATCCCCTCAGAACCACCCTGCCCAGTCCTTTTCCCTTTGGCAACTTTTAGTCAACTCTCGGGTTCTGTGAGTCCGCTGCTGTTTTATTCCTTCAGTTTTTCTTTGTTGTTATACTCCACACATGAGTGAAATCTTTTGATACTTGTCTTTCTCCGCCTGACCTATTTCTCTGAACATACTACCGTCTAGCTCCATCCACGTCATTGCAAATGGTAGGATTTGTTTTCTTCTTATGGCTGCTTACTGCACTTTGTAAACTGGATTTCATTCTTCCTTTTTGTTTGAAGTTTAGCTATGTGCTTTCACCATTCACTTCCTGGGTATGAGCAACAGCTTTGTGTCAATCGATATGTATCTGTATCTGTCTATCGCTCTGTCTGTCTGTAAATCTATCTATCGTTCTATATATCCTTCTATCTATCTCTCTGTCCTTCTCTTTATTTATCTATCCATCTATCTAGCTTCCTATCGTCTATCATGTGTATCATCTATCTATCTATCATCTGTCATCTATCTATCTGTCTATCTATGAATCAATCTGTCTGCCCATCTATCCTTATGTACAGAACAGTTAACAACACCACCTATGTCACTTCCCTACATTATGCTTCCAAAAATATTGCAAAGTCACTAGGCCGTAGGGAGAGCACTGGGCTCACTGAGACAATTGCAGATCAAGTCAGCCGCGTGTGCTTACAAAACCAGTAAATGGTGCAGGGACTTGAACCCGTATCTCTGTCCTCTGTCCTCTTAAACCTCCTTCTCTCTTGCTAACTGTATTTAGCCACATTCATTGACTAAGTGCTCACTGAAGACCACAAGTATACTTCATCTGTGCCTGTTGTAGACAGAAAAGTATACTTGGTGCTTTACTCAACACCGTGTTTGACGGACATTGGCGTGTTCACCACTGATAGAAGGAGGGACAAATTAAAAGGAACACCTATTTCTAGACAGGAGCATTTGGGAGCAAAGTGTGTGTTGTGGAGAGACGTGTTTGGTTGAGTGTCCAAACTTCCCTCTTTATGTGGTTATTACTTCTTTACAATCGTGAACATCATCAAACCCAGTGATTTCAAACGCCCAGACGCTAATTATTACAGCAATTCATTTGTTGATGTGAGAAAAAATGAGAAGTACATTGCAGTACCACTCAATCTATACCTGGGCACCGCTGAAACCAAACCAAAAGAATTCACGGTGGCTAGGTAGGACTATTTTCTAGTGACTGTCTCTGGGGACTCAAACAGAATCCATTTGTTTCTTTGCTTCTCAGATTCACTTGTATTGTGTACCTGTCCCCGCCCCTCCAGCTTGTAGTTTGTCTGTGTCCTTGGATCTCAAGTGAGTCTCCAGTAAGGGAGCACGTAGGTGATCTTGAGTTTTCACCAGTTCTTCTAACTCTGTGTCTTTTGATTGGAGCAGTCAAAGCCTATACTTTTATTCTGATATTTGAGAGCTATGCTCTTACTGCACTTTGAAATTTTTTTTTGTTCTCATTAATATACAATCACATGCAGAACATTATGTTTACTAGTGTACCCCCTTCACCAAGTCCTCGCCATATCCCAGTTACAGTCGCTCTCCGTCAGCGTGTAGTAAGATGCTGTAGAATCACTACTCGTCTTCTCTGTGTTGTATAGCCCTGCCCATGACCCTACAACCTACACATTATTCATGCTAATCCTAATGCCGCCATTCTTTTTCCCCACCCTTATCACACCCTTCCCACAAACCCTACCCAGTCCCTTTCTCTTTGGTAACTGTTAGTCCACTCTCGGGTACTGTGTGTCTGCTGCTGTTTTTTCCTTCAGTTTTTCTTTGCTATCGTACTCCACACATGAGTGAAATCATTTGGTACATGTATTTCTCCGACTGGCCTATTTGACTGAGCATAATACCCTCTAGCTCCATCCACGTTATTGCCAATGATAGGATTTGTTTTCTTCTTTTGGCTGCTTACTGCACTTTTTAAACTGGATTTTATTCTTCTTTTTTGTTTGTTGTTTCGCTATGTGCTTCAACCATTGCTCTCATGGTTATGAGCAATAGCTTTGTGTTAATTGATATGTACCTATATCTATCTATCTTTCTGTCTATCTATCAATCAATCAATCATCTATTTCTCTGTCCATCTGTCTTTGTGTAGAGAACAGTTAACCACATAGCCTATGTCACTTTCCTACATTATGCTTCCAAAAATCCTGCAAGGTAACTAGGCTGTATGGAGTGCACTTTCTTCACCGAGACACTTGCAGGACGTGTCGGCAGTGTGTACTACAAAACCAGTAAATGGTTGTGCAGGGACATGAACCCGTGTCTCTATCCTCAGTCCACTTTCATCTCATTCTCACTTGCTGTCTGTATTTAGCCACATTCATTGACTAAGTGCTCCCTGAAGACCACAAGTATCCTTCCTCTGGGCCTGTTGTCGACAGAAAAGTACACTTGCTGCTTTGCTCACCACCACGTTTGAAGGACATCGGCATGATCACTGCTGACAGGACAGAGGGTCAAATAAAAAGGAACACCAATTTCTAGACAGGAGCAGTTGGGAGCTAAGAGTGTATTGTGGAGTGACGTGTTTATTTGATTGTCCAAACTTCCCTCTTTAGGTGGTTATTACTTCACATTCGTGAAGATCATAAAACCCACCGATTTCATAGGCCCAGATGCTTGTTATTACAGCAACTCAGTTATTGAGGTGAGAGAAAATGGGAAGGACGTTGCTGCACCACTAAATCTATGGCTGGGCCCTGCTGAAAACAAACAAAAAGAATTCACGGTGGCCAGATAGGGCTATTTTCTACTGACTGTCTCTGGGGGCTCAAACAGAATCCATTTGTTTAACTGTTTGTTTTTCAGTTTCACTCGTGTAGGGTACTTGTCCCCACACCTTCAGCTTGTAGTTTGTCTGTGTCCTTGGATCTCCTGTGAGTCTCCTGTAAGGAATCACGTAGGTTTCTTGAGTTTTTATCCGTTCTTTTAACCCTGTGTCTTTTGTTTGCAGCACTCAGAGCCTGACCTTTTATTCTGATGATTCAGAGCTGTGCCCTTATTGCACTTAAAATGTTTTTTTATTGTCATTAGTCTACAATCATGTGAAGAACATTATGTTTACTCTGCTCCCCCTTCACCAAGTCCCCCCCGAAAATCCTCTTCAGTCGCTGTCCATCAGCGAGTAGTAAGATGCTATATAATCTCTACTAGTCTTCTCTGTGTTGTACAGCACTCATCATGCCCCACCGACCCCACGCAATATACATGCTTATCCTAATGAACCCATTCTTTCTCCCCGCACTTATCCATCCCCTCAGAACCACCCTGCCCAGTCCTTTTCCCTTTGGCAACTTTTAGTCAACTCTCGGGTTCTGTGAGTCCGCTGCTGTTTTATTCCTTCAGTTTTTCTTTGTTGTTATACTCCACACATGAGTGAAATCTTTTGATACTTGTCTTTCTCCGCCTGACCTATTTCTCTGAACATACTACCGTCTAGCTCCATCCACGTCATTGCAAATGGTAGGATTTGTTTTCTTCTTATGGCTGCTTACTGCACTTTGTAAACTGGATTTCATTCTTCCTTTTTGTTTGAAGTTTAGCTATGTGCTTTCACCATTCACTTCCTGGGTATGAGCAACAGCTTTGTGTCAATCGATATGTATCTGTATCTGTCTATCGCTCTGTCTGTCTGTAAATCTATCTATCGTTCTATATATCCTTCTATCTATCTCTCTGTCCTTCTCTTTATTTATCTATCCATCTATCTAGCTTCCTATCGTCTATCATGTGTATCATCTATCTATCTATCATCTGTCATCTATCTATCTGTCTATCTATGAATCAATCTGTCTGCCCATCTATCCTTATGTACAGAACAGTTAACAACACCACCTATGTCACTTCCCTACATTATGCTTCCAAAAATATTGCAAAGTCACTAGGCCGTAGGGAGAGCACTGGGCTCACTGAGACAATTGCAGATCAAGTCAGCCGCGTGTGCTTACAAAACCAGTAAATGGTGCAGGGACTTGAACCCGTATCTCTGTCCTCTGTCCTCTTAAACCTCCTTCTCTCTTGCTAACTGTATTTAGCCACATTCATTGACTAAGTGCTCACTGAAGACCACAAGTATACTTCATCTGTGCCTGTTGTAGACAGAAAAGTATACTTGGTGCTTTACTCAACACCGTGTTTGACGGACATTGGCGTGTTCACCACTGATAGAAGGAGGGACAAATTAAAAGGAACACCTATTTCTAGACAGGAGCATTTGGGAGCAAAGTGTGTGTTGTGGAGAGACGTGTTTGGTTGAGTGTCCAAACTTCCCTCTTTATGTGGTTATTACTTCTTTACAATCGTGAACATCATCAAACCCAGTGATTTCAAACGCCCAGACGCTAATTATTACAGCAATTCATTTGTTGATGTGAGAAAAAATGAGAAGTACATTGCAGTACCACTCAATCTATACCTGGGCACCGCTGAAACCAAACCAAAAGAATTCACGGTGGCTAGGTAGGACTATTTTCTAGTGACTGTCTCTGGGGACTCAAACAGAATCCATTTGTTTCTTTGCTTCTCAGATTCACTTGTATTGTGTACCTGTCCCCGCCCCTCCAGCTTGTAGTTTGTCTGTGTCCTTGGATCTCAAGTGAGTCTCCAGTAAGGGAGCACGTAGGTGATCTTGAGTTTTCACCAGTTCTTCTAACTCTGTGTCTTTTGATTGGAGCAGTCAAAGCCTATACTTTTATTCTGATATTTGAGAGCTATGCTCTTACTGCACTTTGAAATTTTTTTTTGTTCTCATTAATATACAATCACATGCAGAACATTATGTTTACTAGTGTACCCCCTTCACCAAGTCCTCGCCATATCCCAGTTACAGTCGCTCTCCGTCAGCGTGTAGTAAGATGCTGTAGAATCACTACTCGTCTTCTCTGTGTTGTATAGCCCTGCCCATGACCCTACAACCTACACATTATTCATGCTAATCCTAATGCCGCCATTCTTTTTCCCCACCCTTATCACACCCTTCCCACAAACCCTACCCAGTCCCTTTCTCTTTGGTAACTGTTAGTCCACTCTCGGGTACTGTGTGTCTGCTGCTGTTTTTTCCTTCAGTTTTTCTTTGCTATCGTACTCCACACATGAGTGAAATCATTTGGTACATGTATTTCTCCGACTGGCCTATTTGACTGAGCATAATACCCTCTAGCTCCATCCACGTTATTGCCAATGATAGGATTTGTTTTCTTCTTTTGGCTGCTTACTGCACTTTTTAAACTGGATTTTATTCTTCTTTTTTGTTTGTTGTTTCGCTATGTGCTTCAACCATTGCTCTCATGGTTATGAGCAATAGCTTTGTGTTAATTGATATGTACCTATATCTATCTATCTTTCTGTCTATCTATCAATCAATCAATCATCTATTTCTCTGTCCATCTGTCTTTGTGTAGAGAACAGTTAACCACATAGCCTATGTCACTTTCCTACATTATGCTTCCAAAAATCCTGCAAGGTAACTAGGCTGTATGGAGTGCACTTTCTTCACCGAGACACTTGCAGGTCGTGTCGGCAGTGTGTACTACAAAACCAGTAAATGGTTGTGCAGGGACATGAACCCGTGTCTCTATCCTCAGTCCACTTTCATCTCATTCTCACTTGCTGTCTGTATTTAGCCACATTCATTGACTAAGTGCTCCCTGAAGACCACAAGTATCCTTCCTCTGGGCCTGTTGTCGACAGAAAAGTACACTTGCTGCTTTGCTCACCATCACGTTTGAAGGACATCGGCATGATCACTGCTGACAGGACAGAGGGTCAAATAAAAAGGAACACCAATTTCTAGACAGGAGCAGTTGGGAGCTAAGAGTGTATTGTGGAGTGACGTGTTTATTTGATTGTCCAAACTTCCCTCTTTAGGTGGTTATTACTTCACATTCGTGAAGATCATAAAACCCACCGATTTCATAGGCCCAGATGCTTGTTATTACAGCAACTCAGTTATTGAGGTGAGAGAAAATGGGAAGGACGTTGCTGCACCACTAAATCTATGGCTGGGCCCTGCTGAAAACAAACAAAAAGAATTCACGGTGGCCAGATAGGGCTATTTTCTACTGACTGTCTCTGGGGGCTCAAACAGAATCCATTTGTTTAACTGTTTGTTTTTCAGTTTCACTCGTGTAGGGTACTTGTCCCCACACCTTCAGCTTGTAGTTTGTCTGTGTCCTTGGATCTCCTGTGAGTCTCCTGTAAGGAATCACGTAGGTTTCTTGAGTTTTTATCCGTTCTTTTAACCCTGTGTCTTTTGTTTGCAGCACTCAGAGCCTGACCTTTTATTCTGATGATTCAGAGCTGTGCCCTTATTGCACTTAAAATGTTTTTTTATTGTCATTAGTCTACAATCATGTGAAGAACATTATGTTTACTCTGCTCCCCCTTCACCAAGTCCCCCCCGAAAATCCTCTTCAGTCGCTGTCCATCAGCGAGTAGTAAGATGCTATATAATCTCTACTAGTCTTCTCTGTGTTGTACAGCACTCATCATGCCCCACCGACCCCACGCAATATACATGCTTATCCTAATGAACCCATTCTTTCTCCCCGCACTTATCCATCCCCTCAGAACCACCCTGCCCAGTCCTTTTCCCTTTGGCAACTTTTAGTCAACTCTCGGGTTCTGTGAGTCCGCTGCTGTTTTATTCCTTCAGTTTTTCTTTGTTGTTATACTCCACACATGAGTGAAATCTTTTGATACTTGTCTTTCTCCGCCTGACCTATTTCTCTGAACATACTACCGTCTAGCTCCATCCACGTCATTGCAAATGGTAGGATTTGTTTTCTTCTTATGGCTGCTTACTGCACTTTGTAAACTGGATTTCATTCTTCCTTTTTGTTTGAAGTTTAGCTATGTGCTTTCACCATTCACTTCCTGGGTATGAGCAACAGCTTTGTGTCAATCGATATGTATCTGTATCTGTCTATCGCTCTGTCTGTCTGTAAATCTATCTATCGTTCTATATATCCTTCTATCTATCTCTCTGTCCTTCTCTTTATTTATCTATCCATCTATCTAGCTTCCTATCGTCTATCATGTGTATCATCTATCTATCTATCATCTGTCATCTATCTATCTGTCTATCTATGAATCAATCTGTCTGCCCATCTATCCTTATGTACAGAACAGTTAACAACACCACCTATGTCACTTCCCTACATTATGCTTCCAAAAATATTGCAAAGTCACTAGGCCGTAGGGAGAGCACTGGGCTCACTGAGACAATTGCAGATCAAGTCAGCCGCGTGTGCTTACAAAACCAGTAAATGGTGCAGGGACTTGAACCCGTATCTCTGTCCTCTGTCCTCTTAAACCTCCTTCTCTCTTGCTAACTGTATTTAGCCACATTCATTGACTAAGTGCTCACTGAAGACCACAAGTATACTTCATCTGTGCCTGTTGTAGACAGAAAAGTATACTTGGTGCTTTACTCAACACCGTGTTTGACGGACATTGGCGTGTTCACCACTGATAGAAGGAGGGACAAATTAAAAGGAACACCTATTTCTAGACAGGAGCATTTGGGAGCAAAGTGTGTGTTGTGGAGAGACGTGTTTGGTTGAGTGTCCAAACTTCCCTCTTTATGTGGTTATTACTTCTTTACAATCGTGAACATCATCAAACCCAGTGATTTCAAACGCCCAGACGCTAATTATTACAGCAATTCATTTGTTGATGTGAGAAAAAATGAGAAGTACATTGCAGTACCACTCAATCTATACCTGGGCACCGCTGAAACCAAACCAAAAGAATTCACGGTGGCTAGGTAGGACTATTTTCTAGTGACTGTCTCTGGGGACTCAAACAGAATCCATTTGTTTCTTTGCTTCTCAGATTCACTTGTATTGTGTACCTGTCCCCGCCCCTCCAGCTTGTAGTTTGTCTGTGTCCTTGGATCTCAAGTGAGTCTCCAGTAAGGGAGCACGTAGGTGATCTTGAGTTTTCACCAGTTCTTCTAACTCTGTGTCTTTTGATTGGAGCAGTCAAAGCCTATACTTTTATTCTGATATTTGAGAGCTATGCTCTTACTGCACTTTGAAATTTTTTTTTGTTCTCATTAATATACAATCACATGCAGAACATTATGTTTACTAGTGTACCCCCTTCACCAAGTCCTCGCCATATCCCAGTTACAGTCGCTCTCCGTCAGCGTGTAGTAAGATGCTGTAGAATCACTACTCGTCTTCTCTGTGTTGTATAGCCCTGCCCATGACCCTACAACCTACACATTATTCATGCTAATCCTAATGCCGCCATTCTTTTTCCCCACCCTTATCACACCCTTCCCACAAACCCTACCCAGTCCCTTTCTCTTTGGTAACTGTTAGTCCACTCTCGGGTACTGTGTGTCTGCTGCTGTTTTTTCCTTCAGTTTTTCTTTGCTATCGTACTCCACACATGAGTGAAATCATTTGGTACATGTATTTCTCCGACTGGCCTATTTGACTGAGCATAATACCCTCTAGCTCCATCCACGTTATTGCCAATGATAGGATTTGTTTTCTTCTTTTGGCTGCTTACTGCACTTTTTAAACTGGATTTTATTCTTCTTTTTTGTTTGTTGTTTCGCTATGTGCTTCAACCATTGCTCTCATGGTTATGAGCAATAGCTTTGTGTTAATTGATATGTACCTATATCTATCTATCTTTCTGTCTATCTATCAATCAATCAATCATCTATTTCTCTGTCCATCTGTCTTTGTGTAGAGAACAGTTAACCACATAGCCTATGTCACTTTCCTACATTATGCTTCCAAAAATCCTGCAAGGTAACTAGGCTGTATGGAGTGCACTTTCTTCACCGAGACACTTGCAGGTCGTGTCGGCAGTGTGTACTACAAAACCAGTAAATGGTTGTGCAGGGACATGAACCCGTGTCTCTATCCTCAGTCCACTTTCATCTCATTCTCACTTGCTGTCTGTATTTAGCCACATTCATTGACTAAGTGCTCCCTGAAGACCACAAGTATCCTTCCTCTGGGCCTGTTGTCGACAGAAAAGTACACTTGCTGCTTTGCTCACCACCACGTTTGAAGGACATCGGCATGATCACTGCTGACAGGACAGAGGGTCAAATAAAAAGGAACACCAATTTCTAGACAGGAGCAGTTGGGAGCTAAGAGTGTATTGTGGAGTGACGTGTTTATTTGATTGTCCAAACTTCCCTCTTTAGGTGGTTATTACTTCACATTCGTGAAGATCATAAAACCCACCGATTTCATAGGCCCAGATGCTTGTTATTACAGCAACTCAGTTATTGAGGTGAGAGAAAATGGGAAGGACGTTGCTGCACCACTAAATCTATGGCTGGGCCCTGCTGAAAACAAACAAAAAGAATTCACGGTGGCCAGATAGGGCTATTTTCTACTGACTGTCTCTGGGGGCTCAAACAGAATCCATTTGTTTAACTGTTTGTTTTTCAGTTTCACTCGTGTAGGGTACTTGTCCCCACACCTTCAGCTTGTAGTTTGTCTGTGTCCTTGGATCTCCTGTGAGTCTCCTGTAAGGAATCACGTAGGTTTCTTGAGTTTTTATCCGTTCTTTTAACCCTGTGTCTTTTGTTTGCAGCACTCAGAGCCTGACCTTTTATTCTGATGATTCAGAGCTGTGCCCTTATTGCACTTAAAAATGTTTTTTTATTGTCATTAGTCTACAATCATGTGAAGAACATTATGTTTACTCTGCTCCCCCTTCACCAAGTCCCCCCCGAAAATCCTCTTCAGTCTCTGTCCATCAGCGAGTAGTAAGATGCTATATAATCTCTACTAGTCTTCTCTGTGTTGTACAGCACTCATCATGCCCCACCGACCCCACGCAATATACATGCTTATCCTAATGAACCCATTCTTTCTCCCCGCACTTATCCATCCCCTCAGAACCACCCTGCCCAGTCCTTTTCCCTTTGGCAACTTTTAGTCAACTCTCGGGTTCTGTGAGTCCGCTGCTGTTTTATTCCTTCAGTTTTTCTTTGTTGTTATACTCCACACATGAGTGAAATCTTTTGATACTTGTCTTTCTCCGCCTGACCTATTTCTCTGAACATACTACCGTCTAGCTCCATCCACGTCATTGCAAATGGTAGGATTTGTTTTCTTCTTATGGCTGCTTACTGCACTTTGTAAACTGGATTTCATTCTTCCTTTTTGTTTGAAGTTTAGCTATGTGCTTTCACCATTCACTTCCTGGGTATGAGCAACAGCTTTGTGTCAATCGATATGTATCTGTATCTGTCTATCGCTCTGTCTGTCTGTAAATCTATCTATCGTTCTATATATCCTTCTATCTATCTCTCTGTCCTTCTCTTTATTTATCTATCCATCTATCTAGCTTCCTATCGTCTATCATGTGTATCATCTATCTATCTATCATCTGTCATCTATCTATCTGTCTATCTATGAATCAATCATCTTTCTGTCTGCCCATCTATCCTTATGTACAGAACAGTTAACAACACCACCTATGTCACTTCCCTACATTATGCTTCCAAAAATATTGCAAAGTCACTAGGCCGTAGGGAGAGCACTGGGCTCACTGAGACAATTGCAGATCAAGTCAGCCGCGTGTGCTTACAAAACCAGTAAATGGTGCAGGGACTTGAACCCGTATCTCTGTCCTCTGTCCTCTTAAACCTCCTTCTCTCTTGCTAACTGTATTTAGCCACATTCATTGACTAAGTGCTCACTGAAGACCACAAGTATACTTCATCTGTGCCTGTTGTAGACAGAAAAGTATACTTGGTGCTTTACTCAACACCGTGTTTGACGGACATTGGCGTGTTCACCACTGATAGAAGGAGGGACAAATTAAAAGGAACACCTATTTCTAGACAGGAGCATTTGGGAGCAAAGTGTGTGTTGTGGAGAGACGTGTTTGGTTGAGTGTCCAAACTTCCCTCTTTATGTGGTTATTACTTCTTTACAATCGTGAACATCATCAAACCCAGTGATTTCAAACGCCCAGACGCTAATTATTACAGCAATTCATTTGTTGATGTGAGAAAAAATGAGAAGTACATTGCAGTACCACTCAATCTATACCTGGGCACCGCTGAAACCAAACCAAAAGAATTCACGGTGGCTAGGTAGGACTATTTTCTAGTGACTGTCTCTGGGGACTCAAACAGAATCCATTTGTTTCTTTGCTTCTCAGATTCACTTGTATTGTGTACCTGTCCCCGCCCCTCCAGCTTGTAGTTTGTCTGTGTCCTTGGATCTCAAGTGAGTCTCCAGTAAGGGAGCACGTAGGTGATCTTGAGTTTTCACCAGTTCTTCTAACTCTGTGTCTTTTGATTGGAGCAGTCAAAGCCTATACTTTTATTCTGATATTTGAGAGCTATGCTCTTACTGCACTTTGAAATTTTTTTTTGTTCTCATTAATATACAATCACATGCAGAACATTATGTTTACTAGTGTACCCCCTTCACCAAGTCCTCGCCATATCCCAGTTACAGTCGCTCTCCGTCAGCGTGTAGTAAGATGCTGTAGAATCACTACTCGTCTTCTCTGTGTTGTATAGCCCTGCCCATGACCCTACAACCTACACATTATTCATGCTAATCCTAATGCCGCCATTCTTTTTCCCCACCCTTATCACACCCTTCCCACAAACCCTACCCAGTCCCTTTCTCTTTGGTAACTGTTAGTCCACTCTCGGGTACTGTGTGTCTGCTGCTGTTTTTTCCTTCAGTTTTTCTTTGCTATCGTACTCCATACATGAGTGAAATCATTTGGTACATGTATTTCTCCGACTGGCCTATTTGACTGAGCATAATACCCTCTAGCTCCATCCACGTTATTGCCAATGATAGGATTTGTTTTCTTCTTTTGGCTGCTTACTGCACTTTTTAAACTGGATTTTATTCTTCTTTTTTGTTTGTTGTTTCGCTATGTGCTTCAACCATTGCTCTCATGGTTATGAGCAATAGCTTTGTGTTAATTGATATGTACCTATATCTATCTATCTTTCTGTCTATCTATCAATCAATCAATCATCTATTTCTCTGTCCATCTGTCTTTGTGTAGAGAACAGTTAACCACATAGCCTATGTCACTTTCCTACATTATGCTTCCAAAAATCCTGCAAGGTAACTAGGCTGTATGGAGTGCACTTTCTTCACCGAGACACTTGCAGGTCGTGTCGGCAGTGTGTACTACAAAACCAGTAAATGGTTGTGCAGGGACATGAACCCGTGTCTCTATCCTCAGTCCACTTTCATCTCATTCTCACTTGCTGTCTGTATTTAGCCACATTCATTGACTAAGTGCTCCCTGAAGACCACAAGTATCCTTCCTCTGGGCCTGTTGTCGACAGAAAAGTACACTTGCTGCTTTGCTCACCACCACGTTTGAAGGACATCGGCATGATCACTGCTGACAGGACAGAGGGTCAAATAAAAAGGAACACCAATTTCTAGACAGGAGCAGTTGGGAGCTAAGAGTGTATTGTGGAGTGACGTGTTTATTTGATTGTCCAAACTTCCCTCTTTAGGTGGTTATTACTTCACATTCGTGAAGATCATAAAACCCACCGATTTCATAGGCCCAGATGCTTGTTATTACAGCAACTCAGTTATTGAGGTGAGAGAAAATGGGAAGGACGTTGCTGCACCACTAAATCTATGGCTGGGCCCTGCTGAAAACAAACAAAAAGAATTCACGGTGGCCAGATAGGGCTATTTTCTACTGACTGTCTCTGGGGGCTCAAACAGAATCCATTTGTTTAACTGTTTGTTTTTCAGTTTCACTCGTGTAGGGTACTTGTCCCCACACCTTCAGCTTGTAGTTTGTCTGTGTCCTTGGATCTCCTGTGAGTCTCCTGTAAGGAATCACGTAGGTTTCTTGAGTTTTTATCCGTTCTTTTAACCCTGTGTCTTTTGTTTGCAGCACTCAGAGCCTGACCTTTTATTCTGATGATTCAGAGCTGTGCCCTTATTGCACTTAAAAATGTTTTTTTATTGTCATTAGTCTACAATCATGTGAAGAACATTATGTTTACTCTGCTCCCCCTTCACCAAGTCCCCCCCGAAAATCCTCTTCAGTCTCTGTCCATCAGCGAGTAGTAAGATGCTATATAATCTCTACTAGTCTTCTCTGTGTTGTACAGCACTCATCATGCCCCACCGACCCCACGCAATATACATGCTTATCCTAATGAACCCATTCTTTCTCCCCGCACTTATCCATCCCCTCAGAACCACCCTGCCCAGTCCTTTTCCCTTTGGCAACTTTTAGTCAACTCTCGGGTTCTGTGAGTCCGCTGCTGTTTTATTCCTTCAGTTTTTCTTTGTTGTTATACTCCACACATGAGTGAAATCTTTTGATACTTGTCTTTCTCCGCCTGACCTATTTCTCTGAACATACTACCGTCTAGCTCCATCCACGTCATTGCAAATGGTAGGATTTGTTTTCTTCTTATGGCTGCTTACTGCACTTTGTAAACTGGATTTCATTCTTCCTTTTTGTTTGAAGTTTAGCTATGTGCTTTCACCATTCACTTCCTGGGTATGAGCAACAGCTTTGTGTCAATCGATATGTATCTGTATCTGTCTATCGCTCTGTCTGTCTGTAAATCTATCTATCGTTCTATATATCCTTCTATCTATCTCTCTGTCCTTCTCTTTATTTATCTATCCATCTATCTAGCTTCCTATCGTCTATCATGTGTATCATCTATCTATCTATCATCTGTCATCTATCTATCTATCTATGAATCAATCATCTTTCTGTCTGCCCATCTATCCTTATGTACAGAACAGTTAACAACACCACCTATGTCACTTCCCTACATTATGCTTCCAAAAATATTGCAAAGTCACTAGGCCGTAGGGAGAGCACTGGGCTCACTGAGACAATTGCAGATCAAGTCAGCCGCGTGTGCTTACAAAACCAGTAAATGGTGCAGGGACTTGAACCCGTATCTCTGTCCTCTGTCCTCTTAAACCTCCTTCTCTCTTGCTAACTGTATTTAGCCACATTCATTGACTAAGTGCTCACTGAAGACCACAAGTATACTTCATCTGTGCCTGTTGTAGACAGAAAAGTATACTTGGTGCTTTACTCAACACCGTGTTTGACGGACATTGGCGTGTTCACCACTGATAGAAGGAGGGACAAATTAAAAGGAACACCTATTTCTAGACAGGAGCATTTGGGAGCAAAGTGTGTGTTGTGGAGAGACGTGTTTGGTTGAGTGTCCAAACTTCTCTCTTTATGTGGTTATTACTTCTTTACAATCGTGAACATCATCAAACCCAGTGATTTCAAACGCCCAGACGCTAATTATTACAGCAATTCATTTGTTGATGTGAGAAAAAATGAGAAGGACATTGCAGTACCACTCAATCTATACCTGGGCACCGCTGAAACCAAACCAAAAGAATTCACGGTGGCTAGGTAGGACTATTTTCTAGTGACTGTCTCTGGGGACTCAAACAGAATCCATTTGTTTCTTTGCTTCTCAGATTCACTTGTATTGTGTACCTGTCCCCGCCCCTCCAGCTTGTAGTTTGTCTGTGTCCTTGGATCTCAAGTGAGTCTCCAGTAAGGGAGCACGTAGGTGATCTTGAGTTTTCACCAGTTCTTCTAACTCTGTGTCTTTTGATTGGAGCAGTCAAAGCCTATACTTTTATTCTGATATTTGAGAGCTATGCTCTTACTGCACTTTGAAATTTTTTTTTGTTCTCATTAATATACAATCACATGCAGAACATTATGTTTACTAGTGTACCCCCTTCACCAAGTCCTCGCCATATCCCAGTTACAGTCGCTCTCCGTCAGCGTGTAGTAAGATGCTGTAGAATCACTACTCGTCTTCTCTGTGTTGTATAGCCCTGCCCATGACCCTACAACCTACACATTATTCATGCTAATCCTAATGCCGCCATTCTTTTTCCCCACCCTTATCACACCCTTCCCACAAACCCTACCCAGTCCCTTTCTCTTTGGTAACTGTTAGTCCACTCTCGGGTACTGTGTGTCTGCTGCTGTTTTTTCCTTCAGTTTTTCTTTGCTATCGTACTCCACACATGAGTGAAATCATTTGGTACATGTATTTCTCCGACTGGCCTATTTGACTGAGCATAATACCCTCTAGCTCCATCCACGTTATTGCCAATGATAGGATTTGTTTTCTTCTTTTGGCTGCTTACTGCACTTTTTAAACTGGATTTTATTCTTCTTTTTTGTTTGTTGTTTCGCTATGTGCTTCAACCATTGCTCTCAAGGTTATGAGCAATAGCTTTGTGTTAATTGATATGTACCTATATCTATCTATCTTTCTGTCTATCTATCAATCAATCAATCATCTATTTCTCTGTCCATCTGTCTTTGTGTAGAGAACAGTTAACCACATAGCCTATGTCACTTTCCTACATTATGCTTCCAAAAATCCTGCAAGGTAACTAGGCTGTATGGAGTGCACTTTCTTCACCGAGACACTTGCAGGTCGTGTCGGCAGTGTGTACTACAAAACCAGTAATTGGTTGTGCAGGGACATGAACCCGTGTCTCTATCCTCAGTCCACTTTCATCTCATTCTCACTTGCTGTCTGTATTTAGCCACATTCATTGACTAAGTGCTCCCTGAAGACCACAAGTATCCTTCCTCTGGGCCTGTTGTCGACAGAAAAGTACACTTGCTGCTTTGCTCACCACCACGTTTGAAGGACATCGGCATGATCACTGCTGACAGGACAGAGGGTCAAATAAAAAGGAACACCAATTTCTAGACAGGAGCAGTTGGGAGCTAAGAGTGTATTGTGGAGTGACGTGTTTATTTGATTGTCCAAACTTCCCTCTTTAGGTGGTTATTACTTCACATTCGTGAAGATCATAAAACCCACCGATTTCATAGGCCCAGATGCTTGTTATTACAGCAACTCAGTTATTGAGGTGAGAGAAAATGGGAAGGATGTTGCTGCACCACTAAATCTATGGCTGGGCCCTGCTGAAAACAAACAAAAAGAATTCACGGTGGCCAGATAGGGCTATTTTCTACTGACTGTCTCTGGGGGCTCAAACAGAATCCATTTGTTTAACTGTTTGTTTTTCAGTTTCACTCGTGTAGGGTACTTGTCCCCACACCTTCAGCTTGTAGTTTGTCTGTGTCCTTGGATCTCCTGTGAGTCTCCTGTAAGGAATCACGTAGGTTTCTTGAGTTTTTATCCGTTCTTTTAACCCTGTGTCTTTTGTTTGCAGCACTCAGAGCCTGACCTTTTATTCTGATGATTCAGAGCTGTGCCCTTATTGCACTTAAAAATGTTTTTTTATTGTCATTAGTCTACAATCATGTGAAGAACATTATGTTTACTCTGCTCCCCCTTCACCAAGTCCCCCCCGAAAATCCTCTTCAGTCTCTGTCCATCAGCGAGTAGTAAGATGCTATATAATCTCTACTAGTCTTCTCTGTGTTGTACAGCACTCATCATGCCCCACCGACCCCACGCAATATACATGCTTATCCTAATGAACCCATTCTTTCTCCCCGCACTTATCCATCCCCTCAGAACCACCCTGCCCAGTCCTTTTCCCTTTGGCAACTTTTAGTCAACTCTCGGGTTCTGTGAGTCCGCTGCTGTTTTATTCCTTCAGTTTTTCTTTGTTGTTATACTCCACACATGAGTGAAATCTTTTGATACTTGTCTTTCTCCGCCTGACCTATTTCTCTGAACATACTACCGTCTAGCTCCATCCACGTCATTGCAAATGGTAGGATTTGTTTTCTTCTTATGGCTGCTTACTGCACTTTGTAAACTGGATTTCATTCTTCCTTTTTGTTTGAAGTTTAGCTATGTGCTTTCACCATTCACTTCCTGGGTATGAGCAACAGCTTTGTGTCAATCGATATGTATCTGTATCTGTCTATCGCTCTGTCTGTCTGTAAATCTATCTATCGTTCTATATATCCTTCTATCTATCTCTCTGTCCTTCTCTTTATTTATCTATCCATCTATCTAGCTTCCTATCGTCTATCATGTGTATCATCTATCTATCTATCATCTGTCATCTATCTATCTGTCTATCTATGAATCAATCATCTTTCTGTCTGCCCATCTATACTTATGTACAGAACAGTTAACAACACCACCTATGTCACTTCCCTACATTATGCTTCCAAAAATATTGCAAAGTCACTAGGCCGTAGGGAGAGCACTGGGCTCACTGAGACAATTGCAGATCAAGTCAGCCGCGTGTGCTTACAAAACCAGTAAATGGTGCAGGGACTTGAACCCGTATCTCTGTCCTCTGTCCTCTTAAACCTCCTTCTCTCTTGCTAACTGTATTTAGCCACATTCATTGACTAAGTGCTCACTGAAGACCACAAGTATACTTCATCTGTGCCTGTTGTAGACAGAAAAGTATACTTGGTGCTTTACTCAACACCGTGTTTGACGGACATTGGCGTGTTCACCACTGATAGAAGGAGGGACAAATTAAAAGGAACACCTATTTCTAGACAGGAGCATTTGGGAGCAAAGTGTGTGTTGTGGAGAGACGTGTTTGGTTGAGTGTCCAAACTTCCCTCTTTATGTGGTTATTACTTCTTTACAATCGTGAACATCATCAAACCCAGTGATTTCAAACGCCCAGACGCTAATTATTACAGCAATTCATTTGTTGATGTGAGAAAAAATGAGAAGGACATTGCAGTACCACTCAATCTATACCTGGGCACCGCTGAAACCAAACCAAAAGAATTCACGGTGGCTAGGTAGGACTATTTTCTAGTGACTGTCTCTGGGGACTCAAACAGAATCCATTTGTTTCTTTGCTTCTCAGATTCACTTGTATTGTGTACCTGTCCCCGCCCCTCCAGCTTGTAGTTTGTCTGTGTCCTTGGATCTCAAGTGAGTCTCCAGTAAGGGAGCACGTAGGTGATCTTGAGTTTTCACCAGTTCTTCTAACTCTGTGTCTTTTGATTGGAGCAGTCAAAGCCTATACTTTTATTCTGATATTTGAGAGCTATGCTCTTACTGCACTTTGAAATTTTTTTTTGTTCTCATTAATATACAATCACATGCAGAACATTATGTTTACTAGTGTACCCCCTTCACCAAGTCCTCGCCATATCCCAGTTACAGTCGCTCTCCGTCAGCGTGTAGTAAGATGCTGTAGAATCACTACTCGTCTTCTCTGTGTTGTATAGCCCTGCCCATGACCCTACAACCTACACATTATTCATGCTAATCCTAATGCCGCCATTCTTTTTCCCCACCCTTATCACACCCTTCCCACAAACCCTACCCAGTCCCTTTCTCTTTGGTAACTGTTAGTCCACTCTCGGGTACTGTGTGTCTGCTGCTGTTTTTTCCTTCAGTTTTTCTTTGCTATCGTACTCCACACATGAGTGAAATCATTTGGTACATGTATTTCTCCGACTGGCCTATTTGACTGAGCATAATACCCTCTAGCTCCATCCACGTTATTGCCAATGATAGGATTTGTTTTCTTCTTTTGGCTGCTTACTGCACTTTTTAAACTGGATTTTATTCTTCTTTTTTGTTTGTTGTTTCGCTATGTGCTTCAACCATTGCTCTCATGGTTATGAGCAATAGCTTTGTGTTAATTGATATGTACCTATATCTATCTATCTTTCTGTCTATCTATCAATCAATCAATCATCTATTTCTCTGTCCATCTGTCTTTGTGTAGAGAACAGTTAACCACATAGCCTATGTCACTTTCCTACATTATGCTTCCAAAAATCCTGCAAGGTAACTAGGCTGTATGGAGTGCACTTTCTTCACCGAGACACTTGCAGGTCGTGTCGGCAGTGTGTACTACAAAACCAGTAAATGGTTGTGCAGGGACATGAACCCGTGTCTCTATCCTCAGTGCACTTTCATCTCATTCTCACTTGCTGTCTGTATTTAGCCACATTCATTGACTAAGTGCTCCCTGAAGACCACAAGTATCCTTCCTCTGGGCCTGTTGTCGACAGAAAAGTACACTTGCTGCTTTGCTCACCACCACGTTTGAAGGACATCGGCATGATCACTGCTGACAGGACAGAGGGTCAAATAAAAAGGAACACCAATTTCTAGACAGGAGCAGTTGGGAGCTAAGAGTGTATTGTGGAGTGACGTGTTTATTTGATTGTCCAAACTTCCCTCTTTAGGTGGTTATTACTTCACATTCGTGAAGATCATAAAACCCACCGATTTCATAGGCCCAGATGCTTGTTATTACAGCAACTCAGTTATTGAGGTGAGAGAAAATGGGAAGGACGTTGCTGCACCACTAAATCTATGGCTGGGCCCTGCTGAAAACAAACAAAAAGAATTCACGGTGGCCAGATAGGGCTATTTTCTACTGACTGTCTCTGGGGGCTCAAACAGAATCCATTTGTTTAACTGTTTGTTTTTCAGTTTCACTCGTGTAGGGTACTTGTCCCCACACCTTCAGCTTGTAGTTTGTCTGTGTCCTTGGATCTCCTGTGAGTCTCCTGTAAGGAATCACGTAGGTTTCTTGAGTTTTTATCCGTTCTTTTAACCCTGTGTCTTTTGTTTGCAGCACTCAGAGCCTGACCTTTTATTCTGATGATTCAGAGCTGTGCCCTTATTGCACTTAAAAATGTTTTTTTATTGTCATTAGTCTACAATCATGTGAAGAACATTATGTTTACTCTGCTCCCCCTTCACCAAGTCCCCCCCGAAAATCCTCTTCAGTCTCTGTCCATCAGCGAGTAGTAAGATGCTATATAATCTCTACTAGTCTTCTCTGTGTTGTACAGCACTCATCATGCCCCACCGACCCCACGCAATATACATGCTTATCCTAATGAACCCATTCTTTCTCCCCGCACTTATCCATCCCCTCAGAACCACCCTGCCCAGTCCTTTTCCCTTTGGCAACTTTTAGTCAACTCTCAGGTTCTGTGAGTCCGCTGCTGTTTTATTCCTTCAGTTTTTCTTTGTTGTTATACTCCACACATGAGTGAAATCTTTTGATACTTGTCTTTCTCCGCCTGACCTATTTCTCTGAACATACTACCGTCTAGCTCCATCCACGTCATTGCAAATGGTAGGATTTGTTTTCTTCTTATGGCTGCTTACTGCACTTTGTAAACTGGATTTCATTCTTCCTTTTTGTTTGAAGTTTAGCTATGTGCTTTCACCATTCACTTCCTGGGTATGAGCAACAGCTTTGTGTCAATCGATATGTATCTGTATCTGTCTATCGTTCTGTCTGTCTGTAAATCTATCTATCGTTCTATATATCCTTCTATCTATCTCTCTGTCCTTCTCTTTATTTATCTATCCATCTATCTAGCTTCCTATCGTCTATCATGTGTATCATCTATCTATCTATCATCTGTCATCTATCTATCTGTCTATCTATGAATCAATCATCTTTCTGTCTGCCCATCTATCCTTATGTACAGAACAGTTAACAAAACCACCTATGTCACTTCCCTACATTATGCTTCCAAAAATATTGCAAAGTCACTAGGCCGTAGGGAGAGTACTGGGCTCACTGAGACAATTGCAGATCAAGTCAGCCGCGTGTGCTTACAAAACCAGTAAATGGTGCAGGGACTTGAACCCGTATCTCTGTCCTCTGTCCTCTTAAACCTCCTTCTCTCTTGCTAACTGTATTTAGCCACATTCATTGACTAAGTGCTCACTGAAGACCACAAGTATACTTCATCTGTGCCTGTTGTAGACAGAAAAGTATACTTGGTGCTTTACTCAACACCGTGTTTGACGGACATTGGCGTGTTCACCACTGATAGAAGGAGGGACAAATTAAAAGGAACACCTATTTCTAGACAGGAGCATTTGGGAGCAAAGTGTGTGTTGTGGAGAGACGTGTTTGGTTGAGTGTCCAAACTTCCCTCTTTATGTGGTTATTACTTCTTTACAATCGTGAACATCATCAAACCCAGTGATTTCAAACGCCCAGACGCTAATTATTACAGCAATTCATTTGTTGATGTGAGAAAAAATGAGAAGGACATTGCAGTACCACTCAATCTATACCTGGGCACCGCTGAAACCAAACCAAAAGAATTCACCGTGGCTAGGTAGGACTATTTTCTAGTGACTGTCTCTGGGGACTCAAACAGAATCCATTTGTTTCTTTGCTTCTCAGATTCACTTGTATTGTGTACCTGTCCCCGCCCCTCCAGCTTGTAGTTTGTCTGTGTCCTTGGATCTCAAGTGAGTCTCCAGTAAGGGAGCACGTAGGTGATCTTGAGTTTTCACCAGTTCTTCTAACTCTGTGTCTTTTGATTGGAGCAGTCAAAGCCTATACTTTTATTCTGATATTTGAGAGCTATGCTCTTACTGCACTTTGAAATTTTTTTTTGTTCTCATTAATATACAATCACATGCAGAACATTATGTTTACTAGTGTACCCCCTTCACCAAGTCCTCGCCATATCCCAGTTACAGTCGCTCTCCGTCAGCGTGTAGTAAGATGCTGTAGAATCACTACTCGTCTTCTCTGTGTTGTATAGCCCTGCCCATGACCCTACAACCTACACATTATTCATGCTAATCCTAATGCCGCCATTCTTTTTCCCCACCCTTATCACACCCTTCCCACAAACCCTACCCAGTCCCTTTCTCTTTGGTAACTGTTAGTCCACTCTCGGGTACTGTGTGTCTGCTGCTGTTTTTTCCTTCAGTTTTTCTTTGCTATCGTACTCCACACATGAGTGAAATCATTTGGTACATGTATTTCTCCGACTGGCCTATTTGACTGAGCATAATACCCTCTAGCTCCATCCACGTTATTGCCAATGATAGGATTTGTTTTCTTCTTTTGGCTGCTTACTGCACTTTTTAAACTTGATTTTATTCTTCTTTTTTGTTTGTTGTTTCGCTATGTGCTTCAACCATTGCTCTCATGGTTATGAGCAATAGCTTTGTGTTAATTGATATGTACCTATATCTATCTATCTTTCTGTCTATCTATCAATCAATCAATCATCTATTTCTCTGTCCATCTGTCTTTGTGTAGAGAACAGTTAACCACATAGCCTATGTCACTTTCCTACATTATGCTTCCAAAAATCCTGCAAGGTAACTAGGCTGTATGGAGTGCACTTTCTTCACCGAGACACTTGCAGGTCGTGTCGGCAGTGTGTACTACAAAACCAGTAAATGGTTGTGCAGGGACATGAACCCGTGTCTCTATCCTCAGTCCACTTTCATCTCATTCTCACTTGCTGTCTGTATTTAGCCACATTCATTGACTAAGTGCTCCCTGAAGACCACAAGTATCCTTCCTCTGGGCCTGTTGTCGACAGAAAAGTACACTTGCTGCTTTGCTCACCACCACGTTTGAAGGACATCGGCATGATCACTGCTGACAGGACAGAGGGTCAAATAAAAAGGAACACCAATTTCTAGACAGGAGCAGTTGGGAGCTAAGAGTGTATTGTGGAGTGACGTGTTTATTTGATTGTCCAAACTTCCCTCTTTAGGTGGTTATTACTTCACATTCGTGAAGATCATAAAACCCACCGATTTCATAGGCCCAGATGCTTGTTATTACAGCAACTCAGTTATTGAGGTGAGAGAAAATGGGAAGGACGTTGCTGCACCACTAAATCTATGGCTGGGCCCTGCTGAAAACAAACAAAAAGAATTCACGGTGGCCAGATAGGGCTATTTTCTACTGACTGTCTCTGGGGGCTCAAACAGAATCCATTTGTTTAACTGTTTGTTTTTCAGTTTCACTCGTGTAGGGTACTTGTCCCCACACCTTCAGCTTGTAGTTTGTCTGTGTCCTTGGATCTCCTGTGAGTCTCCTGTAAGGAATCACGTAGGTTTCTTGAGTTTTTATCCGTTCTTTTAACCCTGTGTCTTTTGTTTGCAGCACTCAGAGCCTGACCTTTTATTCTGATGATTCAGAGCTGTGCCCTTATTGCACTTAAAAATGTTTTTTTATTGTCTTTAGTCTACAATCATGTGAAGAACATTATGTTTACTCTGCTCCCCCTTCACCAAGTCCCCCCCGAAAATCCTCTTCAGTCTCTGTCCATCAGCGAGTAGTAAGATGCTATATAATCTCTACTAGTCTTCTCTGTGTTGTACAGCACTCATCATGCCCCACCGACCCCACGCAATATACATGCTTATCCTAATGAACCCATTCTTTCTCCCCGCACTTATCCATCCCCTCAGAACCACCCTGCCCAGTCCTTTTCCCTTTGGCAACTTTTAGTCAACTCTCGGGTTCTGTGAGTCCGCTGCTGTTTTATTCCTTCAGTTTTTCTTTGTTGTTATACTCCACACATGAGTGAAATCTTTTGATACTTGTCTTTCTCCGCCTGACCTATTTCTCTGAACATACTACCGTCTAGCTCCATCCACGTCATTGCAAATGGTAGGATTTGTTTTCTTCTTATGGCTGCTTACTGCACTTTGTAAACTGGATTTCATTCTTCCTTTTTGTTTGAAGTTTAGCTATGTGCTTTCACCATTCACTTCCTGGGTATGAGCAACAGCTTTGTGTCAATCGATATGTATCTGTATCTGTCTATCGCTCTGTCTGTCTGTAAATCTATCTATCGTTCTATATATCCTTCTATCTATCTCTCTGTCCTTCTCTTTATTTATCTATCCATCTATCTAGCTTCCTATCGTCTATCATGTGTATCATCTATCTATCTATCATCTGTCATCTATCTATCTGTCTATCTATGAATCAATCATCTTTCTGTCTGCCCATCTATCCTTATGTACAGAACAGTTAACAACACCACCTATGTCACTTCCCTACATTATGCTTCCAAAAATATTGCAAAGTCACTAGGCCGTAGGGAGAGCACTGGGCTCACTGAGACAATTGCAGATCAAGTCAGCCGCGTGTGCTTACAAAACCAGTAAATGGTGCAGGGACTTGAACCCGTATCTCTGTCCTCTGTCCTCTTAAACCTCCTTCTCTCTTGCTAACTGTATTTAGCCACATTCATTGACTAAGTGCTCACTGAAGACCACAAGTATACTTCATCTGTGCCTGTTGTAGACAGAAAAGTATACTTGGTGCTTTACTCAACACCGTGTTTGACGGACATTGGCGTGTTCACCACTGATAGAAGGAGGGACAAATTAAAAGGAACACCTATTTCTAGACAGGAGCATTTGGGAGCAAAGTGTGTGTTGTGGAGAGACGTGTTTGGTTGAGTGTCCAAACTTCCCTCTTTATGTGGTTATTACTTCTTTACAATCGTGAACATCATCAAACCCAGTGATTTCAAACGCCCAGACGCTAATTATTACAGCAATTCATTTGTTGATGTGAGAAAAAATGAGAAGGACATTGCAGTACCACTCAATCTATACCTGGGCACCGCTGAAACCAAACCAAAAGAATTCACCGTGGCTAGGTAGGACTATTTTCTAGTGACTGTCTCTGGGGACTCAAACAGAATCCATTTGTTTCTTTGCTTCTCAGATTCACTTGTATTGTGTACCTGTCCCCGCCCCTCCAGCTTGTAGTTTGTCTGTGTCCTTGGATCTCAAGTGAGTCTCCAGTAAGGGAGCACGTAGGTGATCTTGAGTTTTCACCAGTTCTTCTAACTCTGTGTCTTTTGATTGGAGCAGTCAAAGCCTATACTTTTATTCTGATATTTGAGAGCTATGCTCTTACTGCACTTTGAAATTTTTTTTTGTTCTCATTAATATACAATCACATGCAGAACATTATGTTTACTAGTGTACCCCCTTCACCAAGTCCTCGCCATATCCCAGTTACAGTCGCTCTCCGTCAGCGTGTAGTAAGATGCTGTAGAATCACTACTCGTCTTCTCTGTGTTGTATAGCCCTGCCCATGACCCTACAACCTACACATTATTCATGCTAATCCTAATGCCGCCATTCTTTTTCCCCACCCTTATCACACCCTTCCCACAAACCCTACCCAGTCCCTTTCTCTTTGGTAACTGTTAGTCCACTCTCGGGTACTGTGTGTCTGCTGCTGTTTTTTCCTTCAGTTTTTCTTTGCTATCGTACTCCACACATGAGTGAAATCATTTGGTACATGTATTTCTCCGACTGGCCTATTTGACTGAGCATAATACCCTCTAGCTCCATCCACGTTATTGCCAATGATAGGATTTGTTTTCTTCTTTTGGCTGCTTACTGCACTTTTTAAACTGGATTTTATTCTTCTTTTTTGTTTGTTGTTTCGCTATGTGCTTCAACCATTGCTCTCATGGTTATGAGCAATAGCTTTGTGTTAATTGATATGTACCTATATCTATCTATCTTTCTGTCTATCTATCAATCAATCAATCATCTATTTCTCTGTCCATCTGTCTTTGTGTAGAGAACAGTTAACCACATAGCCTATGTCACTTTCCTACATTATGCTTCCAAAAATCCTGCAAGGTAACTAGGCTGTATGGAGTGCACTTTCTTCACCGAGACACTTGCAGGTCGTGTCGGCAGTGTGTACTACAAAACCAGTAAATGGTTGTGCAGGGACATGAACCCGTGTCTCTATCCTCAGTCCACTTTCATCTCATTCTCACTTGCTGTCTGTATTTAGCCACATTCATTGACTAAGTGCTCCCTGAAGACCACAAGTATCCTTCCTCTGGGCCTGTTGTCGACAGAAAAGTACACTTGCTGCTTTGCTCACCACCACGTTTGAAGGACATCGGCATGATCACTGCTGACAGGACAGAGGGTCAAATAAAAAGGAACACCAATTTCTAGACAGGAGCAGTTGGGAGCTAAGAGTGTATTGTGGAGTGACGTGTTTATTTGATTGTCCAAACTTCCCTCTTTAGGTGGTTATTACTTCACATTCGTGAAGATCATAAAACCCACCGATTTCATAGGCCCAGATGCTTGTTATTACAGCAACTCAGTTATTGAGGTGAGAGAAAATGGGAAGGACGTTGCTGCACCACTAAATCTATGGCTGGGCCCTGCTGAAAACAAACAAAAAGAATTCACGGTGGCCAGATAGGGCTATTTTCTACTGACTGTCTCTGGGGGCTCAAACAGAATCCATTTGTTTAACTGTTT
Organism: Manis pentadactyla; assembly: GCF_030020395.1. NCBI lineage: Eukaryota > Metazoa > Chordata > Mammalia > Pholidota > Manidae > Manis > Manis pentadactyla. The sequence continues at coordinate 129,934,782 of NC_080027.1, read as the reverse complement.
GTTTTTCAGTTTCACTCGTGTAGGGTACTTGTCCCCACACCTTCAGCTTGTAGTTTGTCTGTGTCCTTGGATCTCCTGTGAGTCTCCTGTAAGGAATCACGTAGGTTTCTTGAGTTTTTATCCGTTCTTTTAACCCTGTGTCTTTTGTTTGCAGCACTCAGAGCCTGACCTTTTATTCTGATGATTCAGAGCTGTGCCCTTATTGCACTTAAAAATGTTTTTTTATTGTCATTAGTCTACAATCATGTGAAGAACATTATGTTTACTCTGCTCCCCCTTCACCAAGTCCCCCCCGAAAATCCTCTTCAGTCTCTGTCCATCAGCGAGTAGTAAGATGCTATATAATCTCTACTAGTCTTCTCTGTGTTGTACAGCACTCATCATGCCCCACCGACCCCACGCAATATACATGCTTATCCTAATGAACCCATTCTTTCTCCCCGCACTTATCCATCCCCTCAGAACCACCCTGCCCAGTCCTTTTCCCTTTGGCAACTTTTAGTCAACTCTCAGGTTCTGTGAGTCCGCTGCTGTTTTATTCCTTCAGTTTTTCTTTGTTGTTATACTCCACACATGAGTGAAATCTTTTGATACTTGTCTTTCTCCGCCTGACCTATTTCTCTGAACATACTACCGTCTAGCTCCATCCACGTCATTGCAAATGGTAGGATTTGTTTTCTTCTTATGGCTGCTTACTGCACTTTGTAAACTGGATTTCATTCTTCCTTTTTGTTTGAAGTTAAGCTATGTGCTTTCACCATTCACTTCCTGGGTATGAGCAACAGCTTTGTGTCAATCGATATGTATCTGTATCTGTCTATCGTTCTGTCTGTCTGTAAATCTATCTATCGTTCTATATATCCTTCTATCTATCTCTCTGTCCTTCTCTTTATTTATCTATCCATCTATCTAGCTTCCTATCGTCTATCATGTGTATCATCTATCTATCTATCATCTGTCATCTATCTATCTGTCTATCTATGAATCAATCATCTTTCTGTCTGCCCATCTATCCTTATGTACAGAACAGTTAACAAAACCACCTATGTCACTTCCCTACATTATGCTTCCAAAAATATTGCAAAGTCACTAGGCCGTAGGGAGAGTACTGGGCTCACTGAGACAATTGCAGATCAAGTCAGCCGCGTGTGCTTACAAAACCAGTAAATGGTGCAGGGACTTGAACCCGTATCTCTGTCCTCTGTCCTCTTAAACCTCCTTCTCTCTTGCTAACTGTATTTAGCCACATTCATTGACTAAGTGCTCACTGAAGACCACAAGTATACTTCATCTGTGCCTGTTGTAGACAGAAAAGTATACTTGGTGCTTTACTCAACACCGTGTTTGACGGACATTGGCGTGTTCACCACTGATAGAAGGAGGGACAAATTAAAAGGAACACCTATTTCTAGACAGGAGCATTTGGGAGCAAAGTGTGTGTTGTGGAGAGACGTGTTTGGTTGAGTGTCCAAACTTCCCTCTTTATGTGGTTATTACTTCTTTACAATCGTGAACATCATCAAACCCAGTGATTTCAAACGCCCAGACGCTAATTATTACAGCAATTCATTTGTTGATGTGAGAAAAAATGAGAAGGACATTGCAGTACCACTCAATCTATACCTGGGCACCGCTGAAACCAAACCAAAAGAATTCACCGTGGCTAGGTAGGACTATTTTCTAGTGACTGTCTCTGGGGACTCAAACAGAATCCATTTGTTTCTTTGCTTCTCAGATTCACTTGTATTGTGTACCTGTCCCCGCCCCTCCAGCTTGTAGTTTGTCTGTGTCCTTGGATCTCAAGTGAGTCTCCAGTAAGGGAGCACGTAGGTGATCTTGAGTTTTCACCAGTTCTTCTAACTCTGTGTCTTTTGATTGGAGCAGTCAAAGCCTATACTTTTATTCTGATATTTGAGAGCTATGCTCTTACTGCACTTTGAAATTTTTTTTTGTTCTCATTAATATACAATCACATGCAGAACATTATGTTTACTAGTTTACCCCCTTCACCAAGTCCTCGCCATATCCCAGTTACAGTCGCTCTCCGTCAGCGTGTAGTAAGATGCTGTAGAATCACTACTCGTCTTCTCTGTGTTGTATAGCCCTGCCCATGACCCTACAACCTACACATTATTCATGCTAATCCTAATGCCGCCATTCTTTTTCCCCACCCTTATCACACCCTTCCCACAAACCCTACCCAGTCCCTTTCTCTTTGGTAACTGTTAGTCCACTCTCGGGTACTGTGTGTCTGCTGCTGTTTTTTCCTTCAGTTTTTCTTTGCTATCGTACTCCACACATGAGTGAAATCATTTGGTACATGTATTTCTCCGACTGGCCTATTTGACTGAGCATAATACCCTCTAGCTCCATCCACGTTATTGCCAATGATAGGATTTGTTTTCTTCTTTTGGCTGCTTACTGCACTTTTTAAACTGGATTTTATTCTTCTTTTTTGTTTGTTGTTTCGCTATGTGCTTCAACCATTGCTCTCATGGTTATGAGCAATAGCTTTGTGTTAATTGATATGTACCTATATCTATCTATCTTTCTGTCTATCTATCAATCAATCAATCATCTATTTCTCTGTCCATCTGTCTTTGTGTAGAGAACAGTTAACCACATAGCCTATGTCACTTTCCTACATTATGCTTCCAAAAATCCTGCAAGGTAACTAGGCTGTATGGAGTGCACTTTCTTCACCGAGACACTTGCAGGTCGTGTCGGCAGTGTGTACTACAAAACCAGTAAATGGTTGTGCAGGGACATGAACCCGTGTCTCTATCCTCAGTCCACTTTCATCTCATTCTCACTTGCTGTCTGTATTTAGCCACATTCATTGACTAAGTGCTCCCTGAAGACCACAAGTATCCTTCCTCTGGGCCTGTTGTCGACAGAAAAGTACACTTGCTGCTTTGCTCACCACCACGTTTGAAGGACATCGGCATGATCACTGCTGACAGGACAGAGGGTCAAATAAAAAGGAACACCAATTTCTAGACAGGAGCAGTTGGGAGCTAAGAGTGTATTGTGGAGTGACGTGTTTATTTGATTGTCCAAACTTCCCTCTTTAGGTGGTTATTACTTCACATTCGTGAAGATCATAAAACCCACCGATTTCATAGGCCCAGATGCTTGTTATTACAGCAACTCAGTTATTGAGGTGAGAGAAAATGGGAAGGACGTTGCTGCACCACTAAATCTATGGCTGGGCCCTGCTGAAAACAAACAAAAAGAATTCACGGTGGCCAGATAGGGCTATTTTCTACTGACTGTCTCTGGGGGCTCAAACAGAATCCATTTGTTTAACTGTTTGTTTTTCAGTTTCACTCGTGTAGGGTACTTGTCCCCACACCTTCAGCTTGTAGTTTGTCTGTGTCCTTGGATCTCCTGTGAGTCTCCTGTAAGGAATCACGTAGGTTTCTTGAGTTTTTATCCGTTCTTTTAACCCTGTGTCTTTTGTTTGCAGCACTCAGAGCCTGACCTTTTATTCTGATGATTCAGAGCTGTGCCCTTATTGCACTTAAAAATGTTTTTTTATTGTCTTTAGTCTACAATCATGTGAAGAACATTATGTTTACTCTGCTCCCCCTTCACCAAGTCCCCCCCGAAAATCCTCTTCAGTCTCTGTCCATCAGCGAGTAGTAAGATGCTATATAATCTCTACTAGTCTTCTCTGTGTTGTACAGCACTCATCATGCCCCACCGACCCCACGCAATATACATGCTTATCCTAATGAACCCATTCTTTCTCCCCGCACTTATCCATCCCCTCAGAACCACCCTGCCCAGTCCTTTTCCCTTTGGCAACTTTTAGTCAACTCTCAGGTTCTGTGAGTCCGCTGCTGTTTTATTCCTTCAGTTTTTCTTTGTTGTTATACTCCACACATGAGTGAAATCTTTTGATACTTGTCTTTCTCCGCCTGACCTATTTCTCTGAACATACTACCGTCTAGCTCCATCCACGTCATTGCAAATGGTAGGATTTGTTTTCTTCTTATGGCTGCTTACTGCACTTTGTAAACTGGATTTCATTCTTCCTTTTTGTTTGAAGTTTAGCTATGTGCTTTCACCATTCACTTCCTGGGTATGAGCAACAGCTTTGTGTCAATCGATATGTATCTGTATCTGTCTATCGCTCTGTCTGTCTGTAAATCTATCTATCGTTCTATATATCCTTCTATCTATCTCTCTGTCCTTCTCTTTATTTATCTATCCATCTATCTAGCTTCCTATCGTCTATCATGTGTATCATCTATCTATCCATCATCTGTCATCTATCTATCTGTCTATCTATGAATCAATCATCTTTCTGTCTGCCCATCTATCCTTATGTACAGAACAGTTAACAACACCACCTATGTCACTTCCCTACATTATGCTTCCAAAAATATTGCAAAGTCACTAGGCCGTAGGGAGAGCACTGGGCTCACTGAGACAATTGCAGATCAAGTCAGCCGCGTGTGCTTACAAAACCAGTAAATGGTGCAGGGACTTGAACCCGTATCTCTGTCCTCTGTCCTCTTAAACCTCCTTCTCTCTTGCTAACTGTATTTAGCCACATTCATTGACTAAGTGCTCACTGAAGACCACAAGTATACTTCATCTGTGCCTGTTGTAGACAGAAAAGTATACTTGGTGCTTTACTCAACACCGTGTTTGACGGACATTGGCGTGTTCACCACTGATAGAAGGAGGGACAAATTAAAAGGAACACCTATTTCTAGACAGGAGCATTTGGGAGCAAAGTGTGTGTTGTGGAGAGACGTGTTTGGTTGAGTGTCCAAACTTCCCTCTTTATGTGGTTATTACTTCTTTACAATCGTGAACATCATCAAACCCAGTGATTTCAAACGCCCAGACGCTAATTATTACAGCAATTCATTTGTTGATGTGAGAAAAAATGAGAAGGACATTGCAGTACCACTCAATCTATACCTGGGCACCGCTGAAACCAAACCAAAAGAATTCACGGTGGCTAGGTAGGACTATTTTCTAGTGACTGTCTCTGGGGACTCAAACAGAATCCATTTGTTTCTTTGCTTCTCAGATTCACTTGTATTGTGTACCTGTCCCCGCCCCTCCAGCTTGTAGTTTGTCTGTGTCCTTGGATCTCAAGTGAGTCTCCAGTAAGGGAGCACGTAGGTGATCTTGAGTTTTCACCAGTTCTTCTAACTCTGTGTCTTTTGATTGGAGCAGTCAAAGCCTATACTTTTATTCTGATATTTGAGAGCTATGCTCTTACTGCACTTTGAAATTTTTTTTTGTTCTCATTAATATACAATCACATGCAGAACATTATGTTTACTAGTGTACCCCCTTCACCAAGTCCTCGCCATATCCCAGTTACAGTCGCTCTCCGTCAGCGTGTAGTAAGATGCTGTAGAATCACTACTCGTCTTCTCTGTGTTGTATAGCCCTGCCCATGACCCTACAACCTACACATTATTCATGCTAATCCTAATGCCGCCATTCTTTTTCCCCACCCTTATCACACCCTTCCCACAAACCCTACCCAGTCCCTTTCTCTTTGGTAACTGTTAGTCCACTCTCGGGTACTGTGTGTCTGCTGCTGTTTTTTCCTTCAGTTTTTCTTTGCTATCGTACTCCACACATGAGTGAAATCATTTGGTACATGTATTTCTCCGACTGGCCTATTTGACTGAGCATAATACCCTCTAGCTCCATCCACGTTATTGCCAATGATAGGATTTGTTTTCTTCTTTTGGCTGCTTACTGCACTTTTTAAACTGGATTTTATTCTTCTTTTTTGTTTGTTGTTTCGCTATGTGCTTCAACCATTGCTCTCATGGTTATGAGCAATAGCTTTGTGTTAATTGATATGTACCTATATCTATCTATCTTTCTGTCTATCTATCAATCAATCAATCATCTATTTCTCTGTCCATCTGTCTTTGTGTAGAGAACAGTTAACCACATAGCCTATGTCACTTTCCTACATTATGCTTCCAAAAATCCTGCAAGGTAACTAGGCTGTATGGAGTGCACTTTCTTCACCGAGACACTTGCAGGTCGTGTCGGCAGTGTGTACTACAAAACCAGTAAATGGTTGTGCAGGGACATGAACCCGTGTCTCTATCCTCAGTCCACTTTCATCTCATTCTCACTTGCTGTCTGTATTTAGCCACATTCATTGACTAAGTGCTCCCTGAAGACCACAAGTATCCTTCCTCTGGGCCTGTTGTCGACAGAAAAGTACACTTGCTGCTTTGCTCACCACCACGTTTGAAGGACATCGGCATGATCACTGCTGACAGGACAGAGGGTCAAATAAAAAGGAACACCAATTTCTAGACAGGAGCAGTTGGGAGCTAAGAGTGTATTGTGGAGTGACGTGTTTATTTGATTGTCCAAACTTCCCTCTTTAGGTGGTTATTACTTCACATTCGTGAAGATCATAAAACCCACCGATTTCATAGGCCCAGATGCTTGTTATTACAGCAACTCAGTTATTGAGGTGAGAGAAAATGGGAAGGACGTTGCTGCACCACTAAATCTATGGCTGGGCCCTGCTGAAAACAAACAAAAAGAATTCACGGTGGCCAGATAGGGCTATTTTCTACTGACTGTCTCTGGGGGCTCAAACAGAATCCATTTGTTTAACTGTTTGTTTTTCAGTTTCACTCGTGTAGGGTACTTGTCCCCACACCTTCAGCTTGTAGTTTGTCTGTGTCCCTGGATCTCCTGTGAGTCTCCTGTAAGGAATCACGTAGGTTTCTTGAGTTTTTATCCGTTCTTTTAACCCTGTGTCTTTTGTTTGCAGCACTCAGAGCCTGACCTTTTATTCTGATGATTCAGAGCTGTGCCCTTATTGCACTTAAAAATGTTTTTTTATTGTCATTAGTCTACAATCATGTGAAGAACATTATGTTTACTCTGCTCCCCCTTCACCAAGTCCCCCCCGAAAATCCTCTTCAGTCTCTGTCCATCAGCGAGTAGTAAGATGCTATATAATCTCTACTAGTCTTCTCTGTGTTGTACAGCACTCATCATGCCCCACCGACCCCACGCAATATACATGCTTATCCTAATGAACCCATTCTTTCTCCCCGCACTTATCCATCCCCTCAGAACCACCCTGCCCAGTCCTTTTCCCTTTGGCAACTTTTAGTCAACTCTCAGGTTCTGTGAGTCCGCTGCTGTTTTATTCCTTCAGTTTTTCTTTGTTGTTATACTCCACACATGAGTGAAATCTTTTGATACTTGTCTTTCTCCGCCTGACCTATTTCTCTGAACATACTACCGTCTAGCTCCATCCACGTCATTGCAAATGGTAGGATTTGTTTTCTTCTTATGGCTGCTTACTGCACTTTGTAAACTGGATTTCATTCTTCCTTTTTGTTTGAAGTTTAGCTATGTGCTTTCACCATTCACTTCCTGGGTATGAGCAACAGCTTTGTGTCAATCGATATGTATCTGTATCTGTCTATCGCTCTGTCTGTCTGTAAATCTATCTATCGTTCTATATATCCTTCTATCTATCTCTCTGTCCTTCTCTTTATTTATCTATCCATCTATCTAGCTTCCTATCGTCTATCATGTGTATCATCTATCTATCCATCATCTGTCATCTATCTATCTGTCTATCTATGAATCAATCATCTTTCTGTCTGCCCATCTATCCTTATGTACAGAACAGTTAACAACACCACCTATGTCACTTCCCTACATTATGCTTCCAAAAATATTGCAAAGTCACTAGGCCGTAGGGAGAGCACTGGGCTCACTGAGACAATTGCAGATCAAGTCAGCCGCGTGTGCTTACAAAACCAGTAAATGGTGCAGGGACTTGAACCCGTATCTCTGTCCTCTGTCCTCTTAAACCTCCTTCTCTCTTGCTAACTGTATTTAGCCACATTCATTGACTAAGTGCTCACTGAAGACCACAAGTATACTTCATCTGTGCCTGTTGTAGACAGAAAAGTATACTTGGTGCTTTACTCAACACCGTGTTTGACGGACATTGGCGTGTTCACCACTGATAGAAGGAGGGACAAATTAAAAGGAACACCTATTTCTAGACAGGAGCATTTGGGAGCAAAGTGTGTGTTGTGGAGAGACGTGTTTGGTTGAGTGTCCAAACTTCCCTCTTTATGTGGTTATTACTTCTTTACAATCGTGAACATCATCAAACCCAGTGATTTCAAACGCCCAGACGCTAATTATTACAGCAATTCATTTGTTGATGTGAGAAAAAATGAGAAGGACATTGCAGTACCACTCAATCTATACCTGGGCACCGCTGAAACCAAACCAAAAGAATTCACGGTGGCTAGGTAGGACTATTTTCTAGTGACTGTCTCTGGGGACTCAAACAGAATCCATTTGTTTCTTTGCTTCTGAGATTCACTTGTATTGTGTACCTGTCCCCGCCCCTCCAGCTTGTAGTTTGTCTGTGTCCTTGGATCTCAAGTGAGTCTCCAGTAAGGGAGCACGTAGGTGATCTTGAGTTTTCACCAGTTCTTCTAACTCTGTGTCTTTTGATTGGAGCAGTCAAAGCCTATACTTTTATTCTGATATTTGAGAGCTATGCTCTTACTGCACTTTGAAATTTTTTTTTGTTCTCATTAATATACAATCACATGCAGAACATTATGTTTACTAGTGTACCCCCTTCACCAAGTCCTCGCCATATCCCAGTTACAGTCGCTCTCCGTCAGCGTGTAGTAAGATGCTGTAGAATCACTACTCGTCTTCTCTGTGTTGTATAGCCCTGCCCATGACCCTACAACCTACACATTATTCATGCTAATCCTAATGCCGCCATTCTTTTTCCCCACCCTTATCACACCCTTCCCACAAACCCTACCCAGTCCCTTTCTCTTTGGTAACTGTTAGTCCACTCTCGGGTACTGTGTGTCTGCTGCTGTTTTTTCCTTCAGTTTTTCTTTGCTATCGTACTCCACACATGAGTGAAATCATTTGGTACATGTATTTCTCCGACTGGCCTATTTGACTGAGCATAATACCCTCTAGCTCCATCCACGTTATTGCCAATGATAGGATTTGTTTTCTTCTTTTGGCTGCTTACTGCACTTTTTAAACTGGATTTTATTCTTCTTTTTTGTTTGTTGTTTCGCTATGTGCTTCAACCATTGCTCTCATGGTTATGAGCAATAGCTTTGTGTTAATTGTTATGTACCTATATCTATCTATCTTTCTGTCTATCTATCAATCAATCAATCATCTATTTCTCTGTCCATCTGTCTTTGTGTAGAGAACAGTTAACCACATAGCCTATGTCACTTTCCTACATTATGCTTCCAAAAATCCTGCAAGGTAACTAGGCTGTATGGAGTGCACTTTCTTCACCGAGACACTTGCAGGTCGTGTCGGCAGTGTGTACTACAAAACCAGTAAATGGTTGTGCAGGGACATGAACCCGTGTCTCTATCCTCAGTCCACTTTCATCTCATTCTCACTTGCTGTCTGTATTTAGCCACATTCATTGACTAAGTGCTCCCTGAAGACCACAAGTATCCTTCCTCTGGGCCTGTTGTCGACAGAAAAGTACACTTGCTGCTTTGCTCACCACCACGTTTGAAGGACATCGGCATGATCACTGCTGACAGGACAGAGGGTCAAATAAAAAGGAACACCAATTTCTAGACAGGAGCAGTTGGGAGCTAAGAGTGTATTGTGGAGTGACGTGTTTATTTGATTGTCCAAACTTCCCTCTTTAGGTGGTTATTACTTCACATTCGTGAAGATCATAAAACCCACCGATTTCATAGGCCCAGATGCTTGTTATTACAGCAACTCAGTTATTGAGGTGAGAGAAAATGGGAAGGACGTTGCTGCACCACTAAATCTATGGCTGGGCCCTGCTGAAAACAAACAAAAAGAATTCACGGTGGCCAGATAGGGCTATTTTCTACTGACTGTCTCTGGGGGCTCAAACAGAATCCATTTGTTTAACTGTTTGTTTTTCAGTTTCACTCGTGTAGGGTACTTGTCCCCACACCTTCAGCTTGTAGTTTGTCTGTGTCCTTGGATCTCCTGTGAGTCTCCTGTAAGGAATCACGTAGGTTTCTTGAGTTTTTATCCGTTCTTTTAACCCTGTGTCTTTTGTTTGCAGCACTCAGAGCCTGACCTTTTATTCTGATGATTCAGAGCTGTGCCCTTATTGCACTTAAAAATGTTTTTTTATTGTCATTAGTCTACAATCATGTGAAGAACATTATGTTTACTCTGCTCCCCCTTCACCAAGTCCCCCCCGAAAATCCTCTTCAGTCTCTGTCCATCAGTGAGTAGTAAGATGCTATATAATCTCTACTAGTCTTCTCTGTGTTGTACAGCACTCATCATGCCCCACCGACCCCACGCAATATACATGCTTATCCTAATGAACCCATTCTTTCTCCCCGCACTTATCCATCCCCTCAGAACCACCCTGCCCAGTCCTTTTCCCTTTGGCAACTTTTAGTCAACTCTCAGGTTCTGTGAGTCCGCTGCTGTTTTATTCCTTCAGTTTTTCTTTGTTGTTATACTCCACACATGAGTGAAATCTTTTGATACTTGTCTTTCTCCGCCTGACCTATTTCTCTGAACATACTACCGTCTAGCTCCATCCACGTCATTGCAAATGGTAGGATTTGTTTTCTTCTTATGGCTGCTTACTGCACTTTGTAAACTGGATTTCATTCTTCCTTTTTGTTTGAAGTTTAGCTATGTGCTTTCACCATTCACTTCCTGGGTATGAGCAACAGCTTTGTGTCAATCGATATGTATCTGTATCTGTCTATCGCTCTGTCTGTCTGTAAATCTATCTATCGTTCTATATATCCTTCTATCTATCTCTCTGTCCTTCTCTTTATTTATCTATCCATCTATCTAGCTTCCTATCGTCTATCATGTGTATCATCTATCTATCCATCATCTGTCATCTATCTATCTGTCTATCTATGAATCAATCATCTTTCTGTCTGCCCATCTATCCTTATGTACAGAACAGTTAACAACACCACCTATGTCACTTCCCTACATTATGCTTCCAAAAATATTGCAAAGTCACTAGGCCGTAGGGAGAGCACTGGGCTCACTGAGACAATTGCAGATCAAGTCAGCCGCGTGTGCTTACAAAACCAGTAAATGGTGCAGGGACTTGAACCCGTATCTCTGTCCTCTGTCCTCTTAAACCTCCTTCTCTCTTGCTAACTGTATTTAGCCACATTCATTGACTAAGTGCTCACTGAAGACCACAAGTATACTTCATCTGTGCCTGTTGTAGACAGAAAAGTATACTTGGTGCTTTACTCAACACCGTGTTTGACGGACATTGGCGTGTTCACCACTGATAGAAGGAGGGACAAATTAAAAGGAACACCTATTTCTAGACAGGAGCATTTGGGAGCAAAGTGTGTGTTGTGGAGAGACGTGTTTGGTTGAGTGTCCAAACTTCCCTCTTTATGTGGTTATTACTTCTTTACAATCGTGAACATCATCAAACCCAGTGATTTCAAACGCCCAGACGCTAATTATTACAGCAATTCATTTGTTGATGTGAGAAAAAATGAGAAGGACATTGCAGTACCACTCAATCTATACCTGGGCACCGCTGAAACCAAACCAAAAGAATTCACGGTGGCTAGGTAGGACTATTTTCTAGTGACTGTCTCTGGGGACTCAAACAGAATCCATTTGTTTCTTTGCTTCTCAGATTCACTTGTATTGTGTACCTGTCCCCGCCCCTCCAGCTTGTAGTTTGTCTGTGTCCTTGGATCTCAAGTGAGTCTCCAGTAAGGGAGCACGTAGGTGATCTTGAGTTTTCACCAGTTCTTCTAACTCTGTGTCTTTTGATTGGAGCAGTCAAAGCCTATACTTTTATTCTGATATTTGAGAGCTATGCTCTTACTGCACTTTGAAATTTTTTTTTGTTCTCATTAATATACAATCACATGCAGAACATTATGTTTACTAGTGTACCCCCTTCACCAAGTCCTCGCCATATCCCAGTTACAGTCGCTCTCCGTCAGCGTGTAGTAAGATGCTGTAGAATCACTACTCGTCTTCTCTGTGTTGTATAGCCCTGCCCATGACCCTACAACCTACACATTATTCATGCTAATCCTAATGCCGCCATTCTTTTTCCCCACCCTTATCACACCCTTCCCACAAACCCTACCCAGTCCCTTTCTCTTTGGTAACTGTTAGTCCACTCTCGGGTACTGTGTGTCTGCTGCTGTTTTTTCCTTCAGTTTTTCTTTGCTATCGTACTCCACACATGAGTGAAATCATTTGGTACATGTATTTCTCCGACTGGCCTATTTGACTGAGCATAATACCCTCTAGCTCCATCCACGTTATTGCCAATGATAGGATTTGTTTTCTTCTTTTGGCTGCTTACTGCACTTTTTAAACTTGATTTTATTCTTCTTTTTTGTTTGTTGTTTCGCTATGTGCTTCAACCATTGCTCTCATGGTTATGAGCAATAGCTTTGTGTTAATTGATATGTACCTATATCTATCTATCTTTCTGTCTATCTATCAATCAATCAATCATCTATTTCTCTGTCCATCTGTCTTTGTGTAGAGAACAGTTAACCACATAGCCTATGTCACTTTCCTACATTATGCTTCCAAAAATCCTGCAAGGTAACTAGGCTGTATGGAGTGCACTTTCTTCACCGAGACACTTGCAGGTCGTGTCGGCAGTGTGTACTACAAAACCAGTAAATGGTTGTGCAGGGACATGAACCCGTGTCTCTATCCTCAGTCCACTTTCATCTCATTCTCACTTGCTGTCTGTATTTAGCCACATTCATTGACTAAGTGCTCCCTGAAGACCACAAGTATCCTTCCTCTGGGCCTGTTGTCGACAGAAAAGTACACTTGCTGCTTTGCTCACCACCACGTTTGAAGGACATCGGCATGATCACTGCTGACAGGACAGAGGGTCAAATAAAAAGGAACACCAATTTCTAGACAGGAGCAGTTGGGAGCTAAGAGTGTATTGTGGAGTGACGTGTTTATTTGATTGTCCAAACTTCCCTCTTTAGGTGGTTATTACTTCACATTCGTGAAGATCATAAAACCCACCGATTTCATAGGCCCAGATGCTTGTTATTACAGCAACTCAGTTATTGAGGTGAGAGAAAATGGGAAGGACGTTGCTGCACCACTAAATCTATGGCTGGGCCCTGCTGAAAACAAACAAAAAGAATTCACGGTGGCCAGATAGGGCTATTTTCTACTGACTGTCTCTGGGGGCTCAAACAGAATCCATTTGTTTAACTGTTTGTTTTTCAGTTTCACTCGTGTAGGGTACTTGTCCCCACACCTTCAGCTTGTAGTTTGTCTGTGTCCCTGGATCTCCTGTGAGTCTCCTGTAAGGAATCACGTAGGTTTCTTGAGTTTTTATCCGTTCTTTTAACCCTGTGTCTTTTGTTTGCAGCACTCAGAGCCTGACCTTTTATTCTGATGATTCAGAGCTGTGCCCTTATTGCACTTAAAAATGTTTTTTTATTGTCATTAGTCTACAATCATGTGAAGAACATTATGTTTACTCTGCTCCCCCTTCACCAAGTCCCCCCCGAAAATCCTCTTCAGTCTCTGTCCATCAGCGAGTAGTAAGATGCTATATAATCTCTACTAGTCTTCTCTGTGTTGTACAGCACTCATCATGCCCCACCGACCCCACGCAATATACATGCTTATCCTAATGAACCCATTCTTTCTCCCCGCACTTATCCATCCCCTCAGAACCACCCTGCCCAGTCCTTTTCCCTTTGGCAACTTTTAGTCAACTCTCAGGTTCTGTGAGTCCGCTGCTGTTTTATTCCTTCAGTTTTTCTTTGTTGTTATACTCCACACATGAGTGAAATCTTTTGATACTTGTCTTTCTCCGCCTGACCTATTTCTCTGAACATACTACCGTCTAGCTCCATCCACGTCATTGCAAATGGTAGGATTTGTTTTCTTCTTATGGCTGCTTACTGCACTTTGTAAACTGGATTTCATTCTTCCTTTTTGTTTGAAGTTTAGCTATGTGCTTTCACCATTCACTTCCTGGGTATGAGCAACAGCTTTGTGTCAATCGATATGTATCTGTATCTGTCTATCGCTCTGTCTGTCTGTAAATCTATCTATCGTTCTATATATCCTTCTATCTATCTCTCTGTCCTTCTCTTTATTTATCTATCCATCTATCTAGCTTCCTATCGTCTATCATGTGTATCATCTATCTATCCATCATCTGTCATCTATCTATCTGTCTATCTATGAATCAATCATCTTTCTGTCTGCCCATCTATCCTTATGTACAGAACAGTTAACAACACCACCTATGTCACTTCCCTACATTATGCTTCCAAAAATATTGCAAAGTCACTAGGCCGTAGGGAGAGCACTGGGCTCACTGAGACAATTGCAGATCAAGTCAGCCGCGTGTGCTTACAAAACCAGTAAATGGTGCAGGGACTTGAACCCGTATCTCTGTCCTCTGTCCTCTTAAACCTCCTTCTCTCTTGCTAACTGTATTTAGCCACATTCATTGACTAAGTGCTCACTGAAGACCACAAGTATACTTCATCTGTGCCTGTTGTAGACAGAAAAGTATACTTGGTGCTTTACTCAACACCGTGTTTGACGGACATTGGCGTGTTCACCACTGATAGAAGGAGGGACAAATTAAAAGGAACACCTATTTCTAGACAGGAGCATTTGGGAGCAAAGTGTGTGTTGTGGAGAGACGTGTTTGGTTGAGTGTCCAAACTTCCCTCTTTATGTGGTTATTACTTCTTTACAATCGTGAACATCATCAAACCCAGTGATTTCAAACGCCCAGACGCTAATTATTACAGCAATTCATTTGTTGATGTGAGAAAAAATGAGAAGGACATTGCAGTACCACTCAATCTATACCTGGGCACCGCTGAAACCAAACCAAAAGAATTCACGGTGGCTAGGTAGGACTATTTTCTAGTGACTGTCTCTGGGAACTCAAACAGAATCCATTTGTTTCTTTGCTTCTGAGATTCACTTGTATTGTGTACCTCTCCCCGCCCCTCCAGCTTGTAGTTTGTCTGTGTCCTTGGATCTCAAGTGAGTCTCCAGTAAGGGAGCACGTAGGTGATCTTGAGTTTTCACCAGTTCTTCTAACTCTGTGTCTTTTGATTGGAGCAGTCAAAGCCTATACTTTTATTCTGATATTTGAGAGCTATGCTCTTACTGCACTTTGAAATTTTTTTTTGTTCTCATTAATATACAATCACATGCAGAACATTATGTTTACTAGTGTACCCCCTTCACCAAGTCCTCGCCATATCCCAGTTACAGTCGCTCTCCGTCAGCGTGTAGTAAGATGCTGTAGAATCACTACTCGTCTTCTCTGTGTTGTATAGCCCTGCCCATGACCCTACAACCTACACATTATTCATGCTAATCCTAATGCCGCCATTCTTTTTCCCCACCCTTATCACACCCTTCCCACAAACCCTACCCAGTCCCTTTCTCTTTGGTAACTGTTAGTCCACTCTCGGGTACTGTGTGTCTGCTGCTGTTTTTTCCTTCAGTTTTTCTTTGCTATCGTACTCCACACATGAGTGAAATCATTTGGTACATGTATTTCTCCGACTGGCCTATTTGACTGAGCATAATACCCTCTAGCTCCATCCACGTTATTGCCAATGATAGGATTTGTTTTCTTCTTTTGGCTGCTTACTGCACTTTTTAAACTGGATTTTATTCTTCTTTTTTGTTTGTTGTTTCGCTATGTGCTTCAACCATTGCTCTCATGGTTATGAGCAATAGCTTTGTGTTAATTGTTATGTACCTATATCTATCTATCTTTCTGTCTATCTATCAATCAATCAATCATCTATTTCTCTGTCCATCTGTCTTTGTGTAGAGAACAGTTAACCACATAGCCTATGTCACTTTCCTACATTATGCTTCCAAAAATCCTGCAAGGTAACTAGGCTGTATGGAGTGCACTTTCTTCACCGAGACACTTGCAGGTCGTGTCGGCAGTGTGTACTACAAAACCAGTAAATGGTTGTGCAGGGACATGAACCCGTGTCTCTATCCTCAGTCCACTTTCATCTCATTCTCACTTGCTGTCTGTATTTAGCCACATTCATTGACTAAGTGCTCCCTGAAGACCACAAGTATCCTTCCTCTGGGCCTGTTGTCGACAGAAAAGTACACTTGCTGCTTTGCTCACCACCACGTTTGAAGGACATCGGCATGATCACTGCTGACAGGACAGAGGGTCAAATAAAAAGGAACACCAATTTCTAGACAGGAGCAGTTGGGAGCTAAGAGTGTATTGTGGAGTGACGTGTTTATTTGATTGTCCAAACTTCCCTCTTTAGGTGGTTATTACTTCACATTCGTGAAGATCATAAAACCCACCGATTTCATAGGCCCAGATGCTTGTTATTACAGCAACTCAGTTATTGAGGTGAGAGAAAATGGGAAGGACGTTGCTGCACCACTAAATCTATGGCTGGGCCCTGCTGAAAACAAACAAAAAGAATTCACGGTGGCCAGATAGGGCTATTTTCTACTGACTGTCTCTGGGGGCTCAAACAGAATCCATTTGTTTAACTGTTTGTTTTTCAGTTTCACTCGTGTAGGGTACTTGTCCCCACACCTTCAGCTTGTAGTTTGTCTGTGTCCTTGGATCTCCTGTGAGTCTCCTGTAAGGAATCACGTAGGTTTCTTGAGTTTTTATCCGTTCTTTTAACCCTGTGTCTTTTGTTTGCAGCACTCAGAGCCTGACCTTTTATTCTGATGATTCAGAGCTGTGCCCTTATTGCACTTAAAAATGTTTTTTTATTGTCATTAGTCTACAATCATGTGAAGAACATTATGTTTACTCTGCTCCCCCTTCACCAAGTCCCCCCCGAAAATCCTCTTCAGTCTCTGTCCATCAGTGAGTAGTAAGATGCTATATAATCTCTACTAGTCTTCTCTGTGTTGTACAGCACTCATCATGCCCCACCGACCCCACGCAATATACATGCTTATCCTAATGAACCCATTCTTTCTCCCCGCACTTATCCATCCCCTCAGAACCACCCTGCCCAGTCCTTTTCCCTTTGGCAACTTTTAGTCAACTCTCAGGTTCTGTGAGTCCGCTGCTGTTTTATTCCTTCAGTTTTTCTTTGTTGTTATACTCCACACATGAGTGAAATCTTTTGATACTTGTCTTTCTCCGCCTGACCTATTTCTCTGAACATACTACCGTCTAGCTCCATCCACGTCATTGCAAATGGTAGGATTTGTTTTCTTCTTATGGCTGCTTACTGCACTTTGTAAACTGGATTTCATTCTTCCTTTTTGTTTGAAGTTTAGCTATGTGCTTTCACCATTCACTTCCTGGGTATGAGCAACAGCTTTGTGTCAATCGATATGTATCTGTATCTGTCTATCGCTCTGTCTGTCTGTAAATCTATCTATCGTTCTATATATCCTTCTATCTATCTCTCTGTCCTTCTCTTTATTTATCTATCCATCTATCTAGCTTCCTATCGTCTATCATGTGTATCATCTATCTATCCATCATCTGTCATCTATCTATCTGTCTATCTATGAATCAATCATCTTTCTGTCTGCCCATCTATCCTTATGTACAGAACAGTTAACAACACCACCTATGTCACTTCCCTACATTATGCTTCCAAAAATATTGCAAAGTCACTAGGCCGTAGGGAGAGCACTGGGCTCACTGAGACAATTGCAGATCAAGTCAGCCGCGTGTGCTTACAAAACCAGTAAATGGTGCAGGGACTTGAACCCGTATCTCTGTCCTCTGTCCTCTTAAACCTCCTTCTCTCTTGCTAACTGTATTTAGCCACATTCATTGACTAAGTGCTCACTGAAGACCACAAGTATACTTCATCTGTGCCTGTTGTAGACAGAAAAGTATACTTGGTGCTTTACTCAACACCGTGTTTGACGGACATTGGCGTGTTCACCACTGATAGAAGGAGGGACAAATTAAAAGGAACACCTATTTCTAGACAGGAGCATTTGGGAGCAAAGTGTGTGTTGTGGAGAGACGTGTTTGGTTGAGTGTCCAAACTTCCCTCTTTATGTGGTTATTACTTCTTTACAATCGTGAACATCATCAAACCCAGTGATTTCAAACGCCCAGACGCTAATTATTACAGCAATTCATTTGTTGATGTGAGAAAAAATGAGAAGGACATTGCAGTACCACTCAATCTATACCTGGGCACCGCTGAAACCAAACCAAAAGAATTCACGGTGGCTAGGTAGGACTATTTTCTAGTGACTGTCTCTGGGGACTCAAACAGAATCCATTTGTTTCTTTGCTTCTCAGATTCACTTGTATTGTGTACCTGTCCCCGCCCCTCCAGCTTGTAGTTTGTCTGTGTCCTTGGATCTCAAGTGAGTCTCCAGTAAGGGAGCACGTAGGTGATCTTGAGTTTTCACCAGTTCTTCTAACTCTGTGTCTTTTGATTGGAGCAGTCAAAGCCTATACTTTTATTCTGATATTTGAGAGCTATGCTCTTACTGCACTTTGAAATTTTTTTTTGTTCTCATTAATATACAATCACATGCAGAACATTATGTTTACTAGTGTACCCCCTTCACCAAGTCCTCGCCATATCCCAGTTACAGTCGCTCTCCGTCAGCGTGTAGTAAGATGCTGTAGAATCACTACTCGTCTTCTCTGTGTTGTATAGCCCTGCCCATGACCCTACAACCTACACATTATTCATGCTAATCCTAATGCCGCCATTCTTTTTCCCCACCCTTATCACACCCTTCCCACAAACCCTACCCAGTCCCTTTCTCTTTGGTAACTGTTAGTCCACTCTCGGGTACTGTGTGTCTGCTGCTGTTTTTTCCTTCAGTTTTTCTTTGCTATCGTACTCCACACATGAGTGAAATCATTTGGTACATGTATTTCTCCGACTGGCCTATTTGACTGAGCATAATACCCTCTAGCTCCATCCACGTTATTGCCAATGATAGGATTTGTTTTCTTCTTTTGGCTGCTTACTGCACTTTTTAAACTTGATTTTATTCTTCTTTTTTGTTTGTTGTTTCGCTATGTGCTTCAACCATTGCTCTCATGGTTATGAGCAATAGCTTTGTGTTAATTGATATGTACCTATATCTATCTATCTTTCTGTCTATCTATCAATCAATCAATCATCTATTTCTCTGTCCATCTGTCTTTGTGTAGAGAACAGTTAACCACATAGCCTATGTCACTTTCCTACATTATGCTTCCAAAAATCCTGCAAGGTAACTAGGCTGTATGGAGTGCACTTTCTTCACCGAGACACTTGCAGGTCGTGTCGGCAGTGTGTACTACAAAACCAGTAAATGGTTGTGCAGGGACATGAACCCGTGTCTCTATCCTCAGTCCACTTTCATCTCATTCTCACTTGCTGTCTGTATTTAGCCACATTCATTGACTAAGTGCTCCCTGAAGACCACAAGTATCCTTCCTCTGGGCCTGTTGTCGACAGAAAAGTACACTTGCTGCTTTGCTCACCACCACGTTTGAAGGACATCGGCATGATCACTGCTGACAGGACAGAGGGTCAAATAAAAAGGAACACCAATTTCTAGACAGGAGCAGTTGGGAGCTAAGAGTGTATTGTGGAGTGACGTGTTTATTTGATTGTCCAAACTTCCCTCTTTAGGTGGTTATTACTTCACATTCGTGAAGATCATAAAACCCACCGATTTCATAGGCCCAGATGCTTGTTATTACAGCAACTCAGTTATTGAGGTGAGAGAAAATGGGAAGGACGTTGCTGCACCACTAAATCTATGGCTGGGCCCTGCTGAAAACAAACAAAAAGAATTCACGGTGGCCAGATAGGGCTATTTTCTACTGACTGTCTCTGGGGGCTCAAACAGAATCCATTTGTTTAACTGTTTGTTTTTCAGTTTCACTCGTGTAGGGTACTTGTCCCCACACCTTCAGCTTGTAGTTTGTCTGTGTCCTTGGATCTCCTGTGAGTCTCCTGTAAGGAATCACGTAGGTTTCTTGAGTTTTTATCCGTTCTTTTAACCCTGTGTCTTTTGTTTGCAGCACTCAGAGCCTGACCTTTTATTCTGATGATTCAGAGCTGTGCCCTTATTGCACTTAAAAATGTTTTTTTATTGTCATTAGTCTACAATCATGTGAAGAACATTATGTTTACTCTGCTCCCCCTTCACCAAGTCCCCCCCGAAAATCCTCTTCAGTCTCTGTCCATCAGTGAGTAGTAAGATGCTATATAATCTCTACTAGTCTTCTCTGTGTTGTACAGCACTCATCATGCCCCACCGACCCCACGCAATATACATGCTTATCCTAATGAACCCATTCTTTCTCCCCGCACTTATCCATCCCCTCAGAACCACCCTGCCCAGTCCTTTTCCCTTTGGCAACTTTTAGTCAACTCTCAGGTTCTGTGAGTCCGCTGCTGTTTTATTCCTTCAGTTTTTCTTTGTTGTTATACTCCACACATGAGTGAAATCTTTTGATACTTGTCTTTCTCCGCCTGACCTATTTCTCTGAACATACTACCGTCTAGCTCCATCCACGTCATTGCAAATGGTAGGATTTGTTTTCTTCTTATGGCTGCTTACTGCACTTTGTAAACTGGATTTCATTCTTCCTTTTTGTTTGAAGTTTAGCTATGTGCTTTCACCATTCACTTCCTGGGTATGAGCAACAGCTTTGTGTCAATCGATATGTATCTGTATCTGTCTATCGCTCTGTCTGTCTGTAAATCTATCTATCGTTCTATATATCCTTCTATCTATCTCTCTGTCCTTCTCTTTATTTATCTATCCATCTATCTAGCTTCCTATCGTCTATCATGTGTATCATCTATCTATCCATCATCTGTCATCTATCTATCTGTCTATCTATGAATCAATCATCTTTCTGTCTGCCCATCTATCCTTATGTACAGAACAGTTAACAACACCACCTATGTCACTTCCCTACATTATGCTTCCAAAAATATTGCAAAGTCACTAGGCCGTAGGGAGAGCACTGGGCTCACTGAGACAATTGCAGATCAAGTCAGCCGCGTGTGCTTACAAAACCAGTAAATGGTGCAGGGACTTGAACCCGTATCTCTGTCCTCTGTCCTCTTAAACCTCCTTCTCTCTTGCTAACTGTATTTAGCCACATTCATTGACTAAGTGCTCACTGAAGACCACAAGTATACTTCATCTGTGCCTGTTGTAGACAGAAAAGTATACTTGGTGCTTTACTCAACACCGTGTTTGACGGACATTGGCGTGTTCACCACTGATAGAAGGAGGGACAAATTAAAAGGAACACCTATTTCTAGACAGGAGCATTTGGGAGCAAAGTGTGTGTTGTGGAGAGACGTGTTTGGTTGAGTGTCCAAACTTCCCTCTTTATGTGGTTATTACTTCTTTACAATCGTGAACATCATCAAACCCAGTGATTTCAAACGCCCAGACGCTAATTATTACAGCAATTCATTTGTTGATGTGAGAAAAAATGAGAAGGACATTGCAGTACCACTCAATCTATACCTGGGCACCGCTGAAACCAAACCAAAAGAATTCACGGTGGCTAGGTAGGACTATTTTCTAGTGACTGTCTCTGGGGACTCAAACAGAATCCATTTGTTTCTTTGCTTCTCAGATTCACTTGTATTGTGTACCTGTCCCCGCCCCTCCAGCTTGTAGTTTGTCTGTGTCCTTGGATCTCAAGTGAGTCTCCAGTAAGGGAGCACGTAGGTGATCTTGAGTTTTCACCAGTTCTTCTAACTCTGTGTCTTTTGATTGGAGCAGTCAAAGCCTATACTTTTATTCTGATATTTGAGAGCTATGCTCTTACTGCACTTTGAAATTTTTTTTTGTTCTCATTAATATACAATCACATGCAGAACATTATGTTTACTAGTGTACCCCCTTCACCAAGTCCTCGCCATATCCCAGTTACAGTCGCTCTCCGTCAGCGTGTAGTAAGATGCTGTAGAATCACTACTCGTCTTCTCTGTGTTGTATAGCCCTGCCCATGACCCTACAACCTACACATTATTCATGCTAATCCTAATGCCGCCATTCTTTTTCCCCACCCTTATCACACCCTTCCCACAAACCCTACCCAGTCCCTTTCTCTTTGGTAACTGTTAGTCCACTCTCGGGTACTGTGTGTCTGCTGCTGTTTTTTCCTTCAGTTTTTCTTTGCTATCGTACTCCACACATGAGTGAAATCATTTGGTACATGTATTTCTCCGACTGGCCTATTTGACTGAGCATAATACCCTCTAGCTCCATCCACGTTATTGCCAATGATAGGATTTGTTTTCTTCTTTTGGCTGCTTACTGCACTTTTTAAACTGGATTTTATTCTTCTTTTTTGTTTGTTGTTTCGCTATGTGCTTCAACCATTGCTCTCATGGTTATGAGCAATAGCTTTGTGTTAATTGATATGTACCTATATCTATCTATCTTTCTGTCTATCTATCAATCAATCAATCATCTATTTCTCTGTCCATCTGTCTTTGTGTAGAGAACAGTTAACCACATAGCCTATGTCACTTTCCTACATTATGCTTCCAAAAATCCTGCAAGGTAACTAGGCTGTATGGAGTGCACTTTCTTCACCGAGACACTTGCAGGTCGTGTCGGCAGTGTGTACTACAAAACCAGTAAATGGTTGTGCAGGGACATGAACCCGTGTCTCTATCCTCAGTCCACTTTCATCTCATTCTCACTTGCTGTCTGTATTTAGCCACATTCATTGACTAAGTGCTCCCTGAAGACCACAAGTATCCTTCCTCTGGGCCTGTTGTCGACAGAAAAGTACACTTGCTGCTTTGCTCACCACCACGTTTGAAGGACATCGGCATGATCACTGCTGACAGGACAGAGGGTCAAATAAAAAAGAACACCAATTTCTAGACAGGAGCAGTTGGGAGCTAAGAGTGTATTGTGGAGTGACGTGTTTATTTGATTGTCCAAACTTCCCTCTTTAGGTGGTTATTACTTCACATTCGTGAAGATCATAAAACCCACCGATTTCATAGGCCCAGATGCTTGTTATTACAGCAACTCAGTTATTGAGGTGAGAGAAAATGGGAAGGACGTTGCTGCACCACTAAATCTATGGCTGGGCCCTGCTGAAAACAAACAAAAAGAATTCACGGTGGCCAGATAGGGCTATTTTCTACTGACTGTCTCTGGGGGCTCAAACAGAATCCATTTGTTTAACTGTTTGTTTTTCAGTTTCACTCGTGTAGGGTACTTGTCCCCACACCTTCAGCTTGTAGTTTGTCTGTGTCCTTGGATCTCCTGTGAGTCTCCTGTAAGGAATCACGTAGGTTTCTTGAGTTTTTATCCGTTCTTTTAACCCTGTGTCTTTTGTTTGCAGCACTCAGAGCCTGACCTTTTATTCTGATGATTCAGAGCTGTGCCCTTATTGCACTTAAAAATGTTTTTTTATTGTCATTAGTCTACAATCATGTGAAGAACATTATGTTTACTCTGCTCCCCCTTCACCAAGTCCCCCCCGAAAATCCTCTTCAGTCTCTGTCCATCAGCGAGTAGTAAGATGCTATATAATCTCTACTAGTCTTCTCTGTGTTGTACAGCACTCATCATGCCCCACCGACCCCACGCAATATACATGCTTATCCTAATGAACCCATTCTTTCTCCCCGCACTTATCCATCCCCTCAGAACCACCCTGCCCAGTCCTTTTCCCTTTGGCAACTTTTAGTCAACTCTCAGGTTCTGTGAGTCCGCTGCTGTTTTATTCCTTCAGTTTTTCTTTGTTGTTATACTCCACACATGAGTGAAATCTTTTGATACTTGTCTTTCTCCGCCTGACCTATTTCTCTGAACATACTACCGTCTAGCTCCATCCACGTCATTGCAAATGGTAGGATTTGTTTTCTTCTTATGGCTGCTTACTGCACTTTGTAAACTGGATTTCATTCTTCCTTTTTGTTTGAAGTTTAGCTATGTGCTTTCACCATTCACTTCCTGGGTATGAGCAACAGCTTTGTGTCAATCGATATGTATCTGTATCTGTCTATCGCTCTGTCTGTCTGTAAATCTATCTATCGTTCTATATATCCTTCTATCTATCTCTCTGTCCTTCTCTTTATTTATCTATCCATCTATCTAGCTTCCTATCGTCTATCATGTGTATCATCTATCTATCCATCATCTGTCATCTATCTATCTGTCTATCTATGAATCAATCATCTTTCTGTCTGCCCATCTATCCTTATGTACAGAACAGTTAACAACACCACCTATGTCACTTCCCTACATTATGCTTCCAAAAATATTGCAAAGTCACTAGGCCGTAGGGAGAGCACTGGGCTCACTGAGACAATTGCAGATCAAGTCAGCCGCGTGTGCTTACAAAACCAGTAAATGGTGCAGGGACTTGAACCCGTATCTCTGTCCTCTGTCCTCTTAAACCTCCTTCTCTCTTGCTAACTGTATTTAGCCACATTCATTGACTAAGTGCTCACTGAAGACCACAAGTATACTTCATCTGTGCCTGTTGTAGACAGAAAAGTATACTTGGTGCTTTACTCAACACCGTGTTTGACGGACATTGGCGTGTTCACCACTGATAGAAGGAGGGACAAATTAAAAGGAACACCTATTTCTAGACAGGAGCATTTGGGAGCAAAGTGTGTGTTGTGGAGAGACGTGTTTGGTTGAGTGTCCAAACTTCCCTCTTTATGTGGTTATTACTTCTTTACAATCGTGAACATCATCAAACCCAGTGATTTCAAACGCCCAGACGCTAATTATTACAGCAATTCATTTGTTGATGTGAGAAAAAATGAGAAGGACATTGCAGTACCACTCAATCTATACCTGGGCACCGCTGAAACCAAACCAAAAGAATTCACGGTGGCTAGGTAGGACTATTTTCTAGTGACTGTCTCTGGGGACTCAAACAGAATCCATTTGTTTCTTTGCTTCTCAGATTCACTTGTATTGTGTACCTGTCCCCGCCCCTCCAGCTTGTAGTTTGTCTGTGTCCTTGGATCTCAAGTGAGTCTCCAGTAAGGGAGCACGTAGGTGATCTTGAGTTTTCACCAGTTCTTCTAACTCTGTGTCTTTTGATTGGAGCAGTCAAAGCCTATACTTTTATTCTGATATTTGAGAGCTATGCTCTTACTGCACTTTGAAATTTTTTTTTGTTCTCATTAATATACAATCACATGCAGAACATTATGTTTACTAGTGTACCCCCTTCACCAAGTCCTCGCCATATCCCAGTTACAGTCGCTCTCCGTCAGCGTGTAGTAAGATGCTGTAGAATCACTACTCGTCTTCTCTGTGTTGTATAGCCCTGCCCATGACCCTACAACCTACACATTATTCATGCTAATCCTAATGCCGCCATTCTTTTTCCCCACCCTTATCACACCCTTCCCACAAACCCTACCCAGTCCCTTTCTCTTTGGTAACTGTTAGTCCACTCTCGGGTACTGTGTGTCTGCTGCTGTTTTTTCCTTCAGTTTTTCTTTGCTATCGTACTCCACACATGAGTGAAATCATTTGGTACATGTATTTCTCCGACTGGCCTATTTGACTGAGCATAATACCCTCTAGCTCCATCCACGTTATTGCCAATGATAGGATTTGTTTTCTTCTTTTGGCTGCTTACTGCACTTTTTAAACTGGATTTTATTCTTCTTTTTTGTTTGTTGTTTCGCTATGTGCTTCAACCATTGCTCTCATGGTTATGAGCAATAGCTTTGTGTTAATTGATATGTACCTATATCTATCTATCTTTCTGTCTATCTATCAATCAATCAATCATCTATTTCTCTGTCCATCTGTCTTTGTGTAGAGAAAAGTTAACCACATAGCCTATGTCACTTTCCTACATTATGCTTCCAAAAATCCTGCAAGGTAACTAGGCTGTATGGAGTGCACTTTCTTCACCGAGACACTTGCAGGTCGTGTCGGCAGTGTGTACTACAAAACCAGTAAATGGTTGTGCAGGGACATGAACCCGTGTCTCTATCCTCAGTCCACTTTCATCTCATTCTCACTTGCTGTCTGTATTTAGCCACATTCATTGACTAAGTGCTCCCTGAAGACCACAAGTATCCTTCCTCTGGGCCTGTTGTCGACAGAAAAGTACACTTGCTGCTTTGCTCACCACCACGTTTGAAGGACATCGGCATGATCACTGCTGACAGGACAGAGGGTCAAATAAAAAGGAACACCAATTTCTAGACAGGAGCAGTTGGGAGCTAAGAGTGTATTGTGGAGTGACGTGTTTATTTGATTGTCCAAACTTCCCTCTTTAGGTGGTTATTACTTCACATTCGTGAAGATCATAAAACCCACCGATTTCATAGGCCCAGATGCTTGTTATTACAGCAACTCAGTTATTGAGGTGAGAGAAAATGGGAAGGACGTTGCTGCACCACTAAATCTATGGCTGGGCCCTGCTGAAAACAAACAAAAAGAATTCACGGTGGCCAGATAGGGCTATTTTCTACTGACTGTCTCTGGGGGCTCAAACAGAATCCATTTGTTTAACTGTTTGTTTTTCAGTTTCACTCGTGTAGGGTACTTGTCCCCACACCTTCAGCTTGTAGTTTGTCTGTGTCCTTGGATCTCCTGTGAGTCTCCTGTAAGGAATCACGTAGGTTTCTTGAGTTTTTATCCGTTCTTTTAACCCTGTGTCTTTTGTTTGCAGCACTCAGAGCCTGACCTTTTATTCTGATGATTCAGAGCTGTGCCCTTATTGCACTTAAAAATGTTTTTTTATTGTCATTAGTCTACAATCATGTGAAGAACATTATGTTTACTCTGCTCCCCCTTCACCAAGTCCCCCCCGAAAATCCTCTTCAGTCTCTGTCCATCAGCGAGTAGTAAGATGCTATATAATCTCTACTAGTCTTCTCTGTGTTGTACAGCACTCATCATGCCCCACCGACCCCACGCAATATACATGCTTATCCTAATGAACCCATTCTTTCTCCCCGCACTTATCCATCCCCTCAGAACCACCCTGCCCAGTCCTTTTCCCTTTGGCAACTTTTAGTCAACTCTCAGGTTCTGTGAGTCCGCTGCTGTTTTATTCCTTCAGTTTTTCTTTGTTGTTATACTCCACACATGAGTGAAATCTTTTGATACTTGTCTTTCTCCGCCTGACCTATTTCTCTGAACATACTACCGTCTAGCTCCATCCACGTCATTGCAAATGGTAGGATTTGTTTTCTTCTTATGGCTGCTTACTGCACTTTGTAAACTGGATTTCATTCTTCCTTTTTGTTTGAAGTTTAGCTATGTGCTTTCACCATTCACTTCCTGGGTATGAGCAACAGCTTTGTGTCAATCGATATGTATCTGTATCTGTCTATCGTTCTGTCTGTCTGTAAATCTATCTATCGTTCTATATATCCTTCTATCTATCTCTCTGTCCTTCTCTTTATTTATCTATCCATCTATCTAGCTTCCTATCGTCTATCATGTGTATCATCTATCTATCTATCATCTGTCATCTATCTATCTGTCTATCTATGAATCAATCATCTTTCTGTCTGCCCATCTATCCCTATGTACAGAACAGTTAACAACACCACCTATGTCACTTCCCTACATTATGCTTCCAAAAATATTGCAAAGTCACTAGGCCGTAGGGAGAGTACTGGGCTCACTGAGACAATTGCAGATCAAGTCAGCCGCGTGTGCTTACAAAACCAGTAAATGGTGCAGGGACTTGAACCCGTATCTCTGTCCTCTGTCCTCTTAAACCTCCTTCTCTCTTGCTAACTGTATTTAGCCACATTCATTGACTAAGTGCTCACTGAAGACCACAAGTATACTTCATCTGTGCCTGTTGTAGACAGAAAAGTATACTTGGTGCTTTACTCAACACCGTGTTTGACGGACATTGGCGTGTTCACCACTGATAGAAGGAGGGACAAATTAAAAGGAACACCTATTTCTAGACAGGAGCATTTGGGAGCAAAGTGTGTGTTGTGGAGAGACGTGTTTGGTTGAGTGTCCAAACTTCCCTCTTTATGTGGTTATTACTTCTTTACAATCGTGAACATCATCAAACCCAGTGATTTCAAACGCCCAGACGCTAATTATTACAGCAATTCATTTGTTGATGTGAGAAAAAATGAGAAGGACATTGCAGTACCACTCAATCTATACCTGGGCACCGCTGAAACCAAACCAAAAGAATTCACGGTGGCTAGGTAGGACTATTTTCTAGTGACTGTCTCTGGGGACTCAAACAGAATCCATTTGTTTCTTTGCTTCTCAGATTCACTTGTATTGTGTACCTGTCCCCGCCCCTCCAGCTTGTAGTTTGTCTGTGTCCTTGGATCTCAAGTGAGTCTCCAGTAAGGGAGCACGTAGGTGATCTTGAGTTTTCACCAGTTCTTCTAACTCTGTGTCTTTTGATTGGAGCAGTCAAAGCCTATACTTTTATTCTGATATTTGAGAGCTATGCTCTTACTGCACTTTGAAATTTTTTTTTGTTCTCATTAATATACAATCACATGCAGAACATTATGTTTACTAGTGTACCCCCTTCACCAAGTCCTCGCCATATCCCAGTTACAGTCGCTCTCCGTCAGCGTGTAGTAAGATGCTGTAGAATCACTACTCGTCTTCTCTGTGTTGTATAGCCCTGCCCATGACCCTACAACCTACACATTATTCATGCTAATCCTAATGCCGCCATTCTTTTTCCCCACCCTTATCACACCCTTCCCACAAACCCTACCCAGTCCCTTTCTCTTTGGTAACTGTTAGTCCACTCTCGGGTACTGTGTGTCTGCTGCTGTTTTTTCCTTCAGTTTTTCTTTGCTATCGTACTCCACACATGAGTGAAATCATTTGGTACATGTATTTCTCCGACTGGCCTATTTGACTGAGCATAATACCCTCTAGCTCCATCCACGTTATTGCCAATGATAGGATTTGTTTTCTTCTTTTGGCTGCTTACTGCACTTTTTAAACTGGATTTTATTCTTCTTTTTTGTTTGTTGTTTCGCTATGTGCTTCAACCATTGCTCTCATGGTTATGAGCAATAGCTTTGTGTTAATTGATATGTACCTATATCTATCTATCTTTCTGTCTATCTATCAATCAATCAATCATCTATTTCTCTGTCCATCTGTCTTTGTGTAGAGAAAAGTTAACCACATAGCCTATGTCACTTTCCTACATTATGCTTCCAAAAATCCTGCAAGGTAACTAGGCTGTATGGAGTGCACTTTCTTCACCGAGACACTTGCAGGTCGTGTCGGCAGTGTGTACTACAAAACCAGTAAATGGTTGTGCAGGGACATGAACCCGTGTCTCTATCCTCAGTCCACTTTCATCTCATTCTCACTTGCTGTCTGTATTTAGCCACATTCATTGACTAAGTGCTCCCTGAAGACCACAAGTATCCTTCCTCTGGGCCTGTTGTCGACAGAAAAGTACACTTGCTGCTTTGCTCACCACCACGTTTGAAGGACATCGGCATGATCACTGCTGACAGGACAGAGGGTCAAATAAAAAGGAACACCAATTTCTAGACAGGAGCAGTTGGGAGCTAAGAGTGTATTGTGGAGTGACGTGTTTATTTGATTGTCCAAACTTCCCTCTTTAGGTGGTTATTACTTCACATTCGTGAAGATCATAAAACCCACCGATTTCATAGGCCCAGATGCTTGTTATTACAGCAACTCAGTTATTGAGGTGAGAGAAAATGGGAAGGACGTTGCTGCACCACTAAATCTATGGCTGGGCCCTGCTGAAAACAAACAAAAAGAATTCACGGTGGCCAGATAGGGCTATTTTCTACTGACTGTCTCTGGGGGCTCAAACAGAATCCATTTGTTTAACTGTTTGTTTTTCAGTTTCACTCGTGTAGGGTACTTGTCCCCACACCTTCAGCTTGTAGTTTGTCTGTGTCCTTGGATCTCCTGTGAGTCTCCTGTAAGGAATCACGTAGGTTTCTTGAGTTTTTATCCGTTCTTTTAACCCTGTGTCTTTTGTTTGCAGCACTCAGAGCCTGACCTTTTATTCTGATGATTCAGAGCTGTGCCCTTATTGCACTTAAAAATGTTTTTTTATTGTCATTAGTCTACAATCATGTGAAGAACATTATGTTTACTCTGCTCCCCCTTCACCAAGTCCCCCCCGAAAATCCTCTTCAGTCTCTGTCCATCAGCGAGTAGTAAGATGCTATATAATCTCTACTAGTCTTCTCTGTGTTGTACAGCACTCATCATGCCCCACCGACCCCACGCAATATACATGCTTATCCTAATGAACCCATTCTTTCTCCCCGCACTTATCCATCCCCTCAGAACCACCCTGCCCAGTCCTTTTCCCTTTGGCAACTTTTAGTCAACTCTCAGGTTCTGTGAGTCCGCTGCTGTTTTATTCCTTCAGTTTTTCTTTGTTGTTATACTCCACACATGAGTGAAATCTTTTGATACTTGTCTTTCTCCGCCTGACCTATTTCTCTGAACATACTACCGTCTAGCTCCATCCACGTCATTGCAAATGGTAGGATTTGTTTTCTTCTTATGGCTGCTTACTGCACTTTGTAAACTGGATTTCATTCTTCCTTTTTGTTTGAAGTTTAGCTATGTGCTTTCACCATTCACTTCCTGGGTATGAGCAACAGCTTTGTGTCAATCGATATGTATCTGTATCTGTCTATCGCTCTGTCTGTCTGTAAATCTATCTATCGTTCTATATATCCTTCTATCTATCTCTCTGTCCTTCTCTTTATTTATCTATCCATCTATCTAGCTTCCTATCGTCTATCATGTGTATCATCTATCTATCCATCATCTGTCATGTATCTATCTGTCTATCTATGAATCAATCATCTTTCTGTCTGCCCATCTATCCTTATGTACAGAACAGTTAACAACACCACCTATGTCACTTCCCTACATTATGCTTCCAAAAATATTGCAAAGTCACTAGGCCGTAGGGAGAGCACTGGGCTCACTGAGACAATTGCAGATCAAGTCAGCCGCGTGTGCTTACAAAACCAGTAAATGGTGCAGGGACTTGAACCCGTATCTCTGTCCTCTGTCCTCTTAAACCTCCTTCTCTCTTGCTAACTGTATTTAGCCACATTCATTGACTAAGTGCTCACTGAAGACCACAAGTATACTTCATCTGTGCCTGTTGTAGACAGAAAAGTATACTTGGTGCTTTACTCAACACCGTGTTTGACGGACATTGGCGTGTTCACCACTGATAGAAGGAGGGACAAATTAAAAGGAACACCTATTTCTAGACAGGAGCATTTGGGAGCAAAGTGTGTGTTGTGGAGAGACGTGTTTGGTTGAGTGTCCAAACTTCCCTCTTTATGTGGTTATTACTTCTTTACAATCGTGAACATCATCAAACCCAGTGATTTCAAACGCCCAGACGCTAATTATTACAGCAATTCATTTGTTGATGTGAGAAAAAATGAGAAGGACATTGCAGTACCACTCAATCTATACCTGGGCACCGCTGAAACCAAACCAAAAGAATTCACGGTGGCTAGGTAGGACTATTTTCTAGTGACTGTCTCTGGGGACTCAAACAGAATCCATTTGTTTCTTTGCTTCTCAGATTCACTTGTATTGTGTACCTGTCCCCGCCCCTCCAGCTTGTAGTTTGTCTGTGTCCTTGGATCTCAAGTGAGTCTCCAGTAAGGGAGCACGTAGGTGATCTTGAGTTTTCACCAGTTCTTCTAACTCTGTGTCTTTTGATTGGAGCAGTCAAAGCCTATACTTTTATTCTGATATTTGAGAGCTATGCTCTTACTGCACTTTGAAATTTTTTTTTGTTCTCATTAATATACAATCACATGCAGAACATTATGTTTACTAGTGTACCCCCTTCACCAAGTCCTCGCCATATCCCAGTTACAGTCGCTCTCCGTCAGCGTGTAGTAAGATGCTGTAGAATCACTACTCGTCTTCTCTGTGTTGTATAGCCCTGCCCATGACCCTACAACCTACACATTATTCATGCTAATCCTAATGCCGCCATTCTTTTTCCCCACCCTTATCACACCCTTCCCACAAACCCTACCCAGTCCCTTTCTCTTTGGTAACTGTTAGTCCACTCTCGGGTACTGTGTGTCTGCTGCTGTTTTTTCCTTCAGTTTTTCTTTGCTATCGTACTCCACACATGAGTGAAATCATTTGGTACATGTATTTCTCCGACTGGCCTATTTGACTGAGCATAATACCCTCTAGCTCCATCCACGTTATTGCCAATGATAGGATTTGTTTTCTTCTTTTGGCTGCTTACTGCACTTTTTAAACTGGATTTTATTCTTCTTTTTTGTTTGTTGTTTCGCTATGTGCTTCAACCATTGCTCTCATGGTTATGAGCAATAGCTTTGTGTTAATTGATATGTACCTATATCTATCTATCTTTCTGTCTATCTATCAATCAATCAATCATCTATTTCTCTGTCCATCTGTCTTTGTGTAGAGAAAAGTTAACCACATAGCCTATGTCACTTTCCTACATTATGCTTCCAAAAATCCTGCAAGGTAACTAGGCTGTATGGAGTGCACTTTCTTCACCGAGACACTTGCAGGTCGTGTCGGCAGTGTGTACTACAAAACCAGTAAATGGTTGTGCAGGGACATGAACCCGTGTCTCTATCCTCAGTCCACTTTCATCTCATTCTCACTTGTTGTCTGTATTTAGCCACATTCATTGACTAAGTGCTCACTGAAGACCACAAGTATACTTCATCTGTGCCTGTTGTAGACAGAAAAGTATACTTGGTGCTTTACTCAACACCGTGTTTGACGGACATTGGCGTGTTCACCACTGATAGAAGGAGGGACAAATTAAAAGGAACACCTATTTCTAGACAGGAGCATTTGGGAGCAAAGTGTGTGTTGTGGAGAGACGTGTTTGGTTGAGTGTCCAAACTTCCCTCTTTATGTGGTTATTACTTCTTTACAATCGTGAACATCATCAAACCCAGTGATTTCAAACGCCCAGACGCTAATTATTACAGCAATTCATTTGTTGATGTGAGAAAAAATGAGAAGGACATTGCAGTACCACTCAATCTATACCTGGGCACCGCTGAAACCAAACCAAAAGAATTCACGGTGGCTAGGTAGGACTATTTTCTAGTGACTGTCTCTGGGGACTCAAACAGAATCCATTTGTTTCTTTGCTTCTCAGATTCACTTGTATTGTGTACCTGTCCCCGCCCCTCCAGCTTGTAGTTTGTCTGTGTCCTTGGATCTCAAGTGAGTCTCCAGTAAGGGAGCACGTAGGTGATCTTGAGTTTTCACCAGTTCTTCTAACTCTGTGTCTTTTGATTGGAGCAGTCAAAGCCTATACTTTTATTCTGATATTTGAGAGCTATGCTCTTACTGCACTTTGAAATTTTTTTTTGTTCTCATTAATATACAATCACATGCAGAACATTATGTTTACTAGTGTACCCCCTTCACCAAGTCCTCGCCATATCCCAGTTACAGTCGCTCTCCGTCAGCGTGTAGTAAGATGCTGTAGAATCACTACTCGTCTTCTCTGTGTTGTATAGCCCTGCCCATGACCCTACAACCTACACATTATTCATGCTAATCCTAATGCCGCCATTCTTTTTCCCCACCCTTATCACACCCTTCCCACAAACCCTACCCAGTCCCTTTCTCTTTGGTAACTGTTAGTCCACTCTCGGGTACTGTGTGTCTGCTGCTGTTTTTTCCTTCAGTTTTTCTTTGCTATCGTACTCCACACATGAGTGAAATCATTTGGTACATGTATTTCTCCGACTGGCCTATTTGACTGAGCATAATACCCTCTAGCTCCATCCACGTTATTGCCAATGATAGGATTTGTTTTCTTCTTTTGGCTGCTTACTGCACTTTTTAAACTGGATTTTATTCTTCTTTTTTGTTTGTTGTTTCGCTATGTGCTTCAACCATTGCTCTCATGGTTATGAGCAATAGCTTTGTGTTAATTGATATGTACCTATATCTATCTATCTTTCTGTCTATCTATCAATCAATCAATCATCTATTTCTCTGTCCATCTGTCTTTGTGTAGAGAAAAGTTAACCACATAGCCTATGTCACTTTCCTATATTATGCTTCCAAAAATCCTGCAAGGTAACTAGGCTGTATGGAGTGCACTTTCTTCACCGAGACACTTGCAGGTCGTGTCGGCAGTGTGTACTACAAAACCAGTAAATGGTTGTGCAGGGACATGAACCCGTGTCTCTATCCTCAGTCCACTTTCATCTCATTCTCACTTGTTGTCTGTATTTAGCCACATTCATTGACTAAGTGCTCACTGAAGACCACAAGTATACTTCATCTGTGCCTGTTGTAGACAGAAAAGTATACTTGGTGCTTTACTCAACACCGTGTTTGACGGACATTGGCGTGTTCACCACTGATAGAAGGAGGGACAAATTAAAAGGAACACCTATTTCTAGACAGGAGCATTTGGGAGCAAAGTGTGTGTTGTGGAGAGACGTGTTTGGTTGAGTGTCCAAACTTCCCTCTTTATGTGGTTATTACTTCTTTACAATCGTGAACATCATCAAACCCAGTGATTTCAAACGCCCAGACGCTAATTATTACAGCAATTCATTTGTTGATGTGAGAAAAAATGAGAAGGACATTGCAGTACCACTCAATCTATACCTGGGCACCGCTGAAACCAAACCAAAAGAATTCACGGTGGCTAGGTAGGACTATTTTCTAGTGACTGTCTCTGGGGACTCAAACAGAATCCATTTGTTTCTTTGCTTCTCAGATTCACTTGTATTGTGTACCTGTCCCCGCCCCTCCAGCTTGTAGTTTGTCTGTGTCCTTGGATCTCAAGTGAGTCTCCAGTAAGGGAGCACGTAGGTGATCTTGAGTTTTCACCAGTTCTTCTAACTCTGTGTCTTTTGATTGGAGCAGTCAAAGCCTATACTTTTATTCTGATATTTGAGAGCTATGCTCTTACTGCACTTTGAAATTTTTTTTTGTTCTCATTAATATACAATCACATGCAGAACATTATGTTTACTAGTGTACCCCCTTCACCAAGTCCTCGCCATATCCCAGTTACAGTCGCTCTCCGTCAGCGTGTAGTAAGATGCTGTAGAATCACTACTCGTCTTCTCTGTGTTGTATAGCCCTGCCCATGACCCTACAACCTACACATTATTCATGCTAATCCTAATGCCGCCATTCTTTTTCCCCACCCTTATCACACCCTTCCCACAAACCCTACCCAGTCCCTTTCTCTTTGGTAACTGTTAGTCCACTCTCGGGTACTGTGTGTCTGCTGCTGTTTTTTCCTTCAGTTTTTCTTTGCTATCGTACTCCACACATGAGTGAAATCATTTGGTACATGTATTTCTCCGACTGGCCTATTTGACTGAGCATAATACCCTCTAGCTCCATCCACGTTATTGCCAATGATAGGATTTGTTTTCTACTTTTGGCTGCTTACTGCACTTTTTAAACTGGATTTTATTCTTCTTTTTTGTTTGTTGTTTCGCTATGTGCTTCAACCATTGCTCTCATGGTTATGAGCAATAGCTTTGTGTTAATTGATATGTACCTATATCTATCTATCTTTCTGTCTATCTATCAATCAATCAATCATCTATTTCTCTGTCCATCTGTCTTTGTGTAGAGAAAAGTTAACCACATAGCCTATGTCACTTTCCTACATTATGCTTCCAAAAATCCTGCAAGGTAACTAGGCTGTATGGAGTGCACTTTCTTCACCGAGACACTTGCAGGTCGTGTCGGCAGTGTGTACTACAAAACCAGTAAATGGTTGTGCAGGGACATGAACCCGTGTCTCTATCCTCAGTCCACTTTCATCTCATTCTCACTTGCTGTCTGTATTTAGCCACATTCATTGACTAAGTGCTCCCTGAAGACCACAAGTATCCTTCCTCTGGGCCTGTTGTCGACAGAAAAGTACACTTGCTGCTTTGCTCACCACCACGTTTGAAGGACATCGGCATGATCACTGCTGACAGG
Source organism: Manis pentadactyla (assembly GCF_030020395.1). Lineage (NCBI taxonomy): Eukaryota > Metazoa > Chordata > Mammalia > Pholidota > Manidae > Manis > Manis pentadactyla. The sequence continues at coordinate 129,898,809 of NC_080027.1, read as the reverse complement.
ACAGAGGGTCAAATAAAAAGGAACACCAATTTCTAGACAGGAGCAGTTGGGAGCTAAGAGTGTATTGTGGAGTGACGTGTTTATTTGATTGTCCAAACTTCCCTCTTTAGGTGGTTATTACTTCACATTCGTGAAGATCATAAAACCCACCGATTTCATAGGCCCAGATGCTTGTTATTACAGCAACTCAGTTATTGAGGTGAGAGAAAATGGGAAGGACGTTGCTGCACCACTAAATCTATGGCTGGGCCCTGCTGAAAACAAACAAAAAGAATTCACGGTGGCCAGATAGGGCTATTTTCTACTGACTGTCTCTGGGGGCTCAAACAGAATCCATTTGTTTAACTGTTTGTTTTTCAGTTTCACTCGTGTAGGGTACTTGTCCCCACACCTTCAGCTTGTAGTTTGTCTGTGTCCTTGGATCTCCTGTGAGTCTCCTGTAAGGAATCACGTAGGTTTCTTGAGTTTTTATCCGTTCTTTTAACCCTGTGTCTTTTGTTTGCAGCACTCAGAGCCTGACCTTTTATTCTGATGATTCAGAGCTGTGCCCTTATTGCACTTAAAAATGTTTTTTTATTGTCATTAGTCTACAATCATGTGAAGAACATTATGTTTACTCTGCTCCCCCTTCACCAAGTCCCCCCCGAAAATCCTCTTCAGTCTCTGTCCATCAGCGAGTAGTAAGATGCTATATAATCTCTACTAGTCTTCTCTGTGTTGTACAGCACTCATCATGCCCCACCGACCCCACGCAATATACATGCTTATCCTAATGAACCCATTCTTTCTCCCCGCACTTATCCATCCCCTCAGAACCACCCTGCCCAGTCCTTTTCCCTTTGGCAACTTTTAGTCAACTCTCAGGTTCTGTGAGTCCGCTGCTGTTTTATTCCTTCAGTTTTTCTTTGTTGTTATACTCCACACATGAGTGAAATCTTTTGATACTTGTCTTTCTCCGCCTGACCTATTTCTCTGAACATACTACCGTCTAGCTCCATCCACGTCATTGCAAATGGTAGGATTTGTTTTCTTCTTATGGCTGCTTACTGCACTTTGTAAACTGGATTTCATTCTTCCTTTTTGTTTGAAGTTTAGCTATGTGCTTTCACCATTCACTTCCTGGGTATGAGCAACAGCTTTGTGTCAATCGATATGTATCTGTATCTGTCTATCGTTCTGTCTGTCTGTAAATCTATCTATCGTTCTATATATCCTTCTATCTATCTCTCTGTCCTTCTCTTTATTTATCTATCCATCTATCTAGCTTCCTATCGTCTATCATGTGTATCATCTATCTATCTATCATCTGTCATCTATCTATCTGTCTATCTATGAATCAATCATCTTTCTGTCTGCCCATCTATCCTTATGTACAGAACAGTTAACAACACCACCTATGTCACTTCCCTACATTATGCTTCCAAAAATATTGCAAAGTCACTAGGCCGTAGGGAGAGTACTGGGCTCACTGAGACAATTGCAGATCAAGTCAGCCGCGTGTGCTTACAAAACCAGTAAATGGTGCAGGGACTTGAACCCGTATCTCTGTCCTCTGTCCTCTTAAACCTCCTTCTCTCTTGCTAACTGTATTTAGCCACATTCATTGACTAAGTGCTCACTGAAGACCACAAGTATACTTCATCTGTGCCTGTTGTAGACAGAAAAGTATACTTGGTGCTTTACTCAACACCGTGTTTGACGGACATTGGCGTGTTCACCACTGATAGAAGGAGGGACAAATTAAAAGGAACACCTATTTCTAGACAGGAGCATTTGGGAGCAAAGTGTGTGTTGTGGAGAGACGTGTTTGGTTGAGTGTCCAAACTTCCCTCTTTATGTGGTTATTACTTCTTTACAATCGTGAACATCATCAAACCCAGTGATTTCAAACGCCCAGACGCTAATTATTACAGCAATTCATTTGTTGATGTGAGAAAAAATGAGAAGGACATTGCAGTACCACTCAATCTATACCTGGGCACCGCTGAAACCAAACCAAAAGAATTCACGGTGGCTAGGTAGGACTATTTTCTAGTGACTGTCTCTGGGGACTCAAACAGAATCCATTTGTTTCTTTGCTTCTCAGATTCACTTGTATTGTGTACCTGTCCCCGCCCCTCCAGCTTGTAGTTTGTCTGTGTCCTTGGATCTCAAGTGAGTCTCCAGTAAGGGAGCACGTAGGTGATCTTGAGTTTTCACCAGTTCTTCTAACTCTGTGTCTTTTGATTGGAGCAGTCAAAGCCTATACTTTTATTCTGATATTTGAGAGCTATGCTCTTACTGCACTTTGAAATTTTTTTTTGTTCTCATTAATATACAATCACATGCAGAACATTATGTTTACTAGTGTACCCCCTTCACCAAGTCCTCGCCATATCCCAGTTACAGTCGCTCTCCGTCAGCGTGTAGTAAGATGCTGTAGAATCACTACTCGTCTTCTCTGTGTTGTATAGCCCTGCCCATGACCCTACAACCTACACATTATTCATGCTAATCCTAATGCCGCCATTCTTTTTCCCCACCCTTATCACACCCTTCCCACAAACCCTACCCAGTCCCTTTCTCTTTGGTAACTGTTAGTCCACTCTCGGGTACTGTGTGTCTGCTGCTGTTTTTTCCTTCAGTTTTTCTTTGCTATCGTACTCCACACATGAGTGAAATCATTTGGTACATGTATTTCTCCGACTGGCCTATTTGACTGAGCATAATACCCTCTAGCTCCATCCACGTTATTGCCAATGATAGGATTTGTTTTCTTCTTTTGGCTGCTTACTGCACTTTTTAAACTGGATTTTATTCTTCTTTTTTGTTTGTTGTTTCGCTATGTGCTTCAACCATTGCTCTCATGGTTATGAGCAATAGCTTTGTGTTAATTGATATGTACCTATATCTATCTATCTTTCTGTCTATCTATCAATCAATCAATCATCTATTTCTCTGTCCATCTGTCTTTGTGTAGAGAAAAGTTAACCACATAGCCTATGTCACTTTCCTACATTATGCTTCCAAAAATCCTGCAAGGTAACTAGGCTGTATGGAGTGCACTTTCTTCACCGAGACACTTGCAGGTCGTGTCGGCAGTGTGTACTACAAAACCAGTAAATGGTTGTGCAGGGACATGAACCCGTGTCTCTATCCTCAGTCCACTTTCATCTCATTCTCACTTGCTGTCTGTATTTAGCCACATTCATTGACTAAGTGCTCCCTGAAGACCACAAGTATCCTTCCTCTGGGCCTGTTGTCGACAGAAAAGTACACTTGCTGCTTTGCTCACCACCACGTTTGAAGGACATCGGCATGATCACTGCTGACAGGACAGAGGGTCAAATAAAAAGGAACACCAATTTCTAGACAGGAGCAGTTGGGAGCTAAGAGTGTATTGTGGAGTGACGTGTTTATTTGATTGTCCAAACTTCCCTCTTTAGGTGGTTATTACTTCACATTCGTGAAGATCATAAAACCCACCGATTTCATAGGCCCAGATGCTTGTTATTACAGCAACTCAGTTATTGAGGTGAGAGAAAATGGGAAGGACGTTGCTGCACCACTAAATCTATGGCTGGGCCCTGCTGAAAACAAACAAAAAGAATTCACGGTGGCCAGATAGGGCTATTTTCTACTGACTGTCTCTGGGGGCTCAAACAGAATCCATTTGTTTAACTGTTTGTTTTTCAGTTTCACTCGTGTAGGGTACTTGTCCCCACACCTTCAGCTTGTAGTTTGTCTGTGTCCTTGGATCTCCTGTGAGTCTCCTGTAAGGAATCACGTAGGTTTCTTGAGTTTTTATCCGTTCTTTTAACCCTGTGTCTTTTGTTTGCAGCACTCAGAGCCTGACCTTTTATTCTGATGATTCAGAGCTGTGCCCTTATTGCACTTAAAAATGTTTTTTTATTGTCATTAGTCTACAATCATGTGAAGAACATTATGTTTACTCTGCTCCCCCTTCACCAAGTCCCCCCCGAAAATCCTCTTCAGTCTCTGTCCATCAGCGAGTAGTAAGATGCTATATAATCTCTACTAGTCTTCTCTGTGTTGTACAGCACTCATCATGCCCCACCGACCCCACGCAATATACATGCTTATCCTAATGAACCCATTCTTTCTCCCCGCACTTATCCATCCCCTCAGAACCACCCTGCCCAGTCCTTTTCCCTTTGGCAACTTTTAGTCAACTCTCAGGTTCTGTGAGTCCGCTGCTGTTTTATTCCTTCAGTTTTTCTTTGTTGTTATACTCCACACATGAGTGAAATCTTTTGATACTTGTCTTTCTCCGCCTGACCTATTTCTCTGAACATACTACCGTCTAGCTCCATCCACGTCATTGCAAATGGTAGGATTTGTTTTCTTCTTATGGCTGCTTACTGCACTTTGTAAACTGGATTTCATTCTTCCTTTTTGTTTGAAGTTTAGCTATGTGCTTTCACCATTCACTTCCTGGGTATGAGCAACAGCTTTGTGTCAATCGATATGTATCTGTATCTGTCTATCGCTCTGTCTGTCTGTAAATCTATCTATCGTTCTATATATCCTTCTATCTATCTCTCTGTCCTTCTCTTTATTTATCTATCCATCTATCTAGCTTCCTATCGTCTATCATGTGTATCATCTATCTATCCATCATCTGTCATGTATCTATCTGTCTATCTATGAATCAATCATCTTTCTGTCTGCCCATCTATCCTTATGTACAGAACAGTTAACAACACCACCTATGTCACTTCCCTACATTATGCTTCCAAAAATATTGCAAAGTCACTAGGCCGTAGGGAGAGCACTGGGCTCACTGAGACAATTGCAGATCAAGTCAGCCGCGTGTGCTTACAAAACCAGTAAATGGTGCAGGGACTTGAACCCGTATCTCTGTCCTCTGTCCTCTTAAACCTCCTTCTCTCTTGCTAACTGTATTTAGCCACATTCATTGACTAAGTGCTCACTGAAGACCACAAGTATACTTCATCTGTGCCTGTTGTAGACAGAAAAGTATACTTGGTGCTTTACTCAACACCGTGTTTGACGGACATTGGCGTGTTCACCACTGATAGAAGGAGGGACAAATTAAAAGGAACACCTATTTCTAGACAGGAGCATTTGGGAGCAAAGTGTGTGTTGTGGAGAGACGTGTTTGGTTGAGTGTCCAAACTTCCCTCTTTATGTGGTTATTACTTCTTTACAATCGTGAACATCATCAAACCCAGTGATTTCAAACGCCCAGACGCTAATTATTACAGCAATTCATTTGTTGATGTGAGAAAAAATGAGAAGGACATTGCAGTACCACTCAATCTATACCTGGGCACCGCTGAAACCAAACCAAAAGAATTCACGGTGGCTAGGTAGGACTATTTTCTAGTGACTGTCTCTGGGGACTCAAACAGAATCCATTTGTTTCTTTGCTTCTCAGATTCACTTGTATTGTGTACCTGTCCCCGCCCCTCCAGCTTGTAGTTTGTCTGTGTCCTTGGATCTCAAGTGAGTCTCCAGTAAGGGAGCACGTAGGTGATCTTGAGTTTTCACCAGTTCTTCTAACTCTGTGTCTTTTGATTGGAGCAGTCAAAGCCTATACTTTTATTCTGATATTTGAGAGCTATGCTCTTACTGCACTTTGAAATTTTTTTTTGTTCTCATTAATATACAATCACATGCAGAACATTATGTTTACTAGTGTACCCCCTTCACCAAGTCCTCGCCATATCCCAGTTACAGTCGCTCTCCGTCAGCGTGTAGTAAGATGCTGTAGAATCACTACTCGTCTTCTCTGTGTTGTATAGCCCTGCCCATGACCCTACAACCTACACATTATTCATGCTAATCCTAATGCCGCCATTCTTTTTCCCCACCCTTATCACACCCTTCCCACAAACCCTACCCAGTCCCTTTCTCTTTGGTAACTGTTAGTCCACTCTCGGGTACTGTGTGTCTGCTGCTGTTTTTTCCTTCAGTTTTTCTTTGCTATCGTACTCCACACATGAGTGAAATCATTTGGTACATGTATTTCTCCGACTGGCCTATTTGACTGAGCATAATACCCTCTAGCTCCATCCACGTTATTGCCAATGATAGGATTTGTTTTCTTCTTTTGGCTGCTTACTGCACTTTTTAAACTGGATTTTATTCTTCTTTTTTGTTTGTTGTTTCGCTATGTGCTTCAACCATTGCTCTCATGGTTATGAGCAATAGCTTTGTGTTAATTGATATGTACCTATATCTATCTATCTTTCTGTCTATCTATCAATCAATCAATCATCTATTTCTCTGTCCATCTGTCTTTGTGTAGAGAAAAGTTAACCACATAGCCTATGTCACTTTCCTACATTATGCTTCCAAAAATCCTGCAAGGTAACTAGGCTGTATGGAGTGCACTTTCTTCACCGAGACACTTGCAGGTCGTGTCGGCAGTGTGTACTACAAAACCAGTAAATGGTTGTGCAGGGACATGAACCCGTGTCTCTATCCTCAGTCCACTTTCATCTCATTCTCACTTGTTGTCTGTATTTAGCCACATTCATTGACTAAGTGCTCACTGAAGACCACAAGTATACTTCATCTGTGCCTGTTGTAGACAGAAAAGTATACTTGGTGCTTTACTCAACACCGTGTTTGACGGACATTGGCGTGTTCACCACTGATAGAAGGAGGGACAAATTAAAAGGAACACCTATTTCTAGACAGGAGCATTTGGGAGCAAAGTGTGTGTTGTGGAGAGACGTGTTTGGTTGAGTGTCCAAACTTCCCTCTTTATGTGGTTATTACTTCTTTACAATCGTGAACATCATCAAACCCAGTGATTTCAAACGCCCAGACGCTAATTATTACAGCAATTCATTTGTTGATGTGAGAAAAAATGAGAAGGACATTGCAGTACCACTCAATCTATACCTGGGCACCGCTGAAACCAAACCAAAAGAATTCACGGTGGCTAGGTAGGACTATTTTCTAGTGACTGTCTCTGGGGACTCAAACAGAATCCATTTGTTTCTTTGCTTCTCAGATTCACTTGTATTGTGTACCTGTCCCCGCCCCTCCAGCTTGTAGTTTGTCTGTGTCCTTGGATCTCAAGTGAGTCTCCAGTAAGGGAGCACGTAGGTGATCTTGAGTTTTCACCAGTTCTTCTAACTCTGTGTCTTTTGATTGGAGCAGTCAAAGCCTATACTTTTATTCTGATATTTGAGAGCTATGCTCTTACTGCACTTTGAAATTTTTTTTTGTTCTCATTAATATACAATCACATGCAGAACATTATGTTTACTAGTGTACCCCCTTCACCAAGTCCTCGCCATATCCCAGTTACAGTCGCTCTCCGTCAGCGTGTAGTAAGATGCTGTAGAATCACTACTCGTCTTCTCTGTGTTGTATAGCCCTGCCCATGACCCTACAACCTACACATTATTCATGCTAATCCTAATGCCGCCATTCTTTTTCCCCACCCTTATCACACCCTTCCCACAAACCCTACCCAGTCCCTTTCTCTTTGGTAACTGTTAGTCCACTCTCGGGTACTGTGTGTCTGCTGCTGTTTTTTCCTTCAGTTTTTCTTTGCTATCGTACTCCACACATGAGTGAAATCATTTGGTACATGTATTTCTCCGACTGGCCTATTTGACTGAGCATAATACCCTCTAGCTCCATCCACGTTATTGCCAATGATAGGATTTGTTTTCTTCTTTTGGCTGCTTACTGCACTTTTTAAACTGGATTTTATTCTTCTTTTTTGTTTGTTGTTTCGCTATGTGCTTCAACCATTGCTCTCATGGTTATGAGCAATAGCTTTGTGTTAATTGATATGTACCTATATCTATCTATCTTTCTGTCTATCTATCAATCAATCAATCATCTATTTCTCTGTCCATCTGTCTTTGTGTAGAGAAAAGTTAACTACATAGCCTATGTCACTTTCCTACATTATGCTTCCAAAAATCCTGCAAGGTAACTAGGCTGTATGGAGTGCACTTTCTTCACCGAGACACTTGCAGGTCGTGTCGGCAGTGTGTACTACAAAACCAGTAAATGGTTGTGCAGGGACATGAACCCGTGTCTCTATCCTCAGTCCACTTTCATCTCATTCTCACTTGCTGTCTGTATTTAGCCACATTCATTGACTAAGTGCTCCCTGAAGACCACAAGTATCCTTCCTCTGGGCCTGTTGTCGACAGAAAAGTACACTTGCTGCTTTGCTCACCACCACGTTTGAAGGACATCGGCATGATCACTGCTGACAGGACAGAGGGTCAAATAAAAAGGAACACCAATTTCTAGACAGGAGCAGTTGGGAGCTAAGAGTGTATTGTGGAGTGACGTGTTTATTTGATTGTCCAAACTTCCCTCTTTAGGTGGTTATTACTTCACATTCGTGAAGATCATAAAACCCACCGATTTCATAGGCCCAGATGCTTGTTATTACAGCAACTCAGTTATTGAGGTGAGAGAAAATGGGAAGGACGTTGCTGCACCACTAAATCTATGGCTGGGCCCTGCTGAAAACAAACAAAAAGAATTCACGGTGGCCAGATAGGGCTATTTTCTACTGACTGTCTCTGGGGGCTCAAACAGAATCCATTTGTTTAACTGTTTGTTTTTCAGTTTCACTCGTGTAGGGTACTTGTCCCCACACCTTCAGCTTGTAGTTTGTCTGTGTCCTTGGATCTCCTGTGAGTCTCCTGTAAGGAATCACGTAGGTTTCTTGAGTTTTTATCCGTTCTTTTAACCCTGTGTCTTTTGTTTGCAGCACTCAGAGCCTGACCTTTTATTCTGATGATTCAGAGCTGTGCCCTTATTGCACTTAAAAATGTTTTTTTATTGTCATTAGTCTACAATCATGTGAAGAACATTATGTTTACTCTGCTCCCCCTTCACCAAGTCCCCCCCGAAAATCCTCTTCAGTCTCTGTCCATCAGCGAGTAGTAAGATGCTATATAATCTCTACTAGTCTTCTCTGTGTTGTACAGCACTCATCATGCCCCACCGACCCCACGCAATATACATGCTTATCCTAATGAACCCATTCTTTCTCCCCGCACTTATCCATCCCCTCAGAACCACCCTGCCCAGTCCTTTTCCCTTTGGCAACTTTTAGTCAACTCTCAGGTTCTGTGAGTCCGCTGCTGTTTTATTCCTTCAGTTTTTCTTTGTTGTTATACTCCACACATGAGTGAAATCTTTTGATACTTGTCTTTCTCCGCCTGACCTATTTCTCTGAACATACTACCGTCTAGCTCCATCCACGTCATTGCAAATGGTAGGATTTGTTTTCTTCTTATGGCTGCTTACTGCACTTTGTAAACTGGATTTCATTCTTCCTTTTTGTTTGAAGTTTAGCTATGTGCTTTCACCATTCACTTCCTGGGTATGAGCAACAGCTTTGTGTCAATCGATATGTATCTGTATCTGTCTATCGTTCTGTCTGTCTGTAAATCTATCTATCGTTCTATATATCCTTCTATCTATCTCTCTGTCCTTCTCTTTATTTATCTATCCATCTATCTAGCTTCCTATCGTCTATCATGTGTATCATCTATCTATCTATCATCTGTCATCTATCTATCTGTCTATCTATGAATCAATCATCTTTCTGTCTGCCCATCTATCCTTATGTACAGAACAGTTAACAACACCACCTATGTCACTTCCCTACATTATGCTTCCAAAAATATTGCAAAGTCACTAGGCCGTAGGGAGAGTACTGGGCTCACTGAGACAATTGCAGATCAAGTCAGCCGCGTGTGCTTACAAAACCAGTAAATGGTGCAGGGACTTGAACCCGTATCTCTGTCCTCTGTCCTCTTAAACCTCCTTCTCTCTTGCTAACTGTATTTAGCCACATTCATTGACTAAGTGCTCACTGAAGACCACAAGTATACTTCATCTGTGCCTGTTGTAGACAGAAAAGTATACTTGGTGCTTTACTCAACACCGTGTTTGACGGACATTGGCGTGTTCACCACTGATAGAAGGAGGGACAAATTAAAAGGAACACCTATTTCTAGACAGGAGCATTTGGGAGCAAAGTGTGTGTTGTGGAGAGACGTGTTTGGTTGAGTGTCCAAACTTCCCTCTTTATGTGGTTATTACTTCTTTACAATCGTGAACATCATCAAACCCAGTGATTTCAAACGCCCAGACGCTAATTATTACAGCAATTCATTTGTTGATGTGAGAAAAAATGAGAAGGACATTGCAGTACCACTCAATCTATACCTGGGCACCGCTGAAACCAAACCAAAAGAATTCACGGTGGCTAGGTAGGACTATTTTCTAGTGACTGTCTCTGGGGACTCAAACAGAATCCATTTGTTTCTTTGCTTCTCAGATTCACTTGTATTGTGTACCTGTCCCCGCCCCTCCAGCTTGTAGTTTGTCTGTGTCCTTGGATCTCAAGTGAGTCTCCAGTAAGGGAGCACGTAGGTGATCTTGAGTTTTCACCAGTTCTTCTAACTCTGTGTCTTTTGATTGGAGCAGTCAAAGCCTATACTTTTATTCTGATATTTGAGAGCTATGCTCTTACTGCACTTTGAAATTTTTTTTTGTTCTCATTAATATACAATCACATGCAGAACATTATGTTTACTAGTGTACCCCCTTCACCAAGTCCTCGCCATATCCCAGTTACAGTCGCTCTCCGTCAGCGTGTAGTAAGATGCTGTAGAATCACTACTCGTCTTCTCTGTGTTGTATAGCCCTGCCCATGACCCTACAACCTACACATTATTCATGCTAATCCTAATGCCGCCATTCTTTTTCCCCACCCTTATCACACCCTTCCCACAAACCCTACCCAGTCCCTTTCTCTTTGGTAACTGTTAGTCCACTCTCGGGTACTGTGTGTCTGCTGCTGTTTTTTCCTTCAGTTTTTCTTTGCTATCGTACTCCACACATGAGTGAAATCATTTGGTACATGTATTTCTCCGACTGGCCTATTTGACTGAGCATAATACCCTCTAGCTCCATCCACGTTATTGCCAATGATAGGATTTGTTTTCTTCTTTTGGCTGCTTACTGCACTTTTTAAACTGGATTTTATTCTTCTTTTTTGTTTGTTGTTTCGCTATGTGCTTCAACCATTGCTCTCATGGTTATGAGCAATAGCTTTGTGTTAATTGATATGTACCTATATCTATCTATCTTTCTGTCTATCTATCAATCAATCAATCATCTATTTCTCTGTCCATCTGTCTTTGTGTAGAGAAAAGTTAACCACATAGCCTATGTCACTTTCCTACATTATGCTTCCAAAAATCCTGCAAGGTAACTAGGCTGTATGGAGTGCACTTTCTTCACCGAGACACTTGCAGGTCGTGTCGGCAGTGTGTACTACAAAACCAGTAAATGGTTGTGCAGGGACATGAACCCGTGTCTCTATCCTCAGTCCACTTTCATCTCATTCTCACTTGCTGTCTGTATTTAGCCACATTCATTGACTAAGTGCTCCCTGAAGACCACAAGTATCCTTCCTCTGGGCCTGTTGTCGACAGAAAAGTACACTTGCTGCTTTGCTCACCACCACGTTTGAAGGACATCGGCATGATCACTGCTGACAGGACAGAGGGTCAAATAAAAAGGAACACCAATTTCTAGACAGGAGCAGTTGGGAGCTAAGAGTGTATTGTGGAGTGACGTGTTTATTTGATTGTCCAAACTTCCCTCTTTAGGTGGTTATTACTTCACATTCGTGAAGATCATAAAACCCACCGATTTCATAGGCCCAGATGCTTGTTATTACAGCAACTCAGTTATTGAGGTGAGAGAAAATGGGAAGGACGTTGCTGCACCACTAAATCTATGGCTGGGCCCTGCTGAAAACAAACAAAAAGAATTCACGGTGGCCAGATAGGGCTATTTTCTACTGACTGTCTCTGGGGGCTCAAACAGAATCCATTTGTTTAACTGTTTGTTTTTCAGTTTCACTCGTGTAGGGTACTTGTCCCCACACCTTCAGCTTGTAGTTTGTCTGTGTCCTTGGATCTCCTGTGAGTCTCCTGTAAGGAATCACGTAGGTTTCTTGAGTTTTTATCCGTTCTTTTAACCCTGTGTCTTTTGTTTGCAGCACTCAGAGCCTGACCTTTTATTCTGATGATTCAGAGCTGTGCCCTTATTGCACTTAAAAATGTTTTTTTATTGTCATTAGTCTACAATCATGTGAAGAACATTATGTTTACTCTGCTCCCCCTTCACCAAGTCCCCCCCGAAAATCCTCTTCAGTCTCTGTCCATCAGCGAGTAGTAAGATGCTATATAATCTCTACTAGTCTTCTCTGTGTTGTACAGCACTCATCATGCCCCACCGACCCCACGCAATATACATGCTTATCCTAATGAACCCATTCTTTCTCCCCGCACTTATCCATCCCCTCAGAACCACCCTGCCCAGTCCTTTTCCCTTTGGCAACTTTTAGTCAACTCTCAGGTTCTGTGAGTCCGCTGCTGTTTTATTCCTTCAGTTTTTCTTTGTTGTTATACTCCACACATGAGTGAAATCTTTTGATACTTGTCTTTCTCCGCCTGACCTATTTCTCTGAACATACTACCGTCTAGCTCCATCCACGTCATTGCAAATGGTAGGATTTGTTTTCTTCTTATGGCTGCTTACTGCACTTTGTAAACTGGATTTCATTCTTCCTTTTTGTTTGAAGTTTAGCTATGTGCTTTCACCATTCACTTCCTGGGTATGAGCAACAGCTTTGTGTCAATCGATATGTATCTGTATCTGTCTATCGTTCTGTCTGTCTGTAAATCTATCTATCGTTCTATATATCCTTCTATCTATCTCTCTGTCCTTCTCTTTATTTATCTATCCATCTATCTAGCTTCCTATCGTCTATCATGTGTATCATCTATCTATCTATCATCTGTCATCTATCTATCTGTCTATCTATGAATCAATCATCTTTCTGTCTGCCCATCTATCCTTATGTACAGAACAGTTAACAACACCACCTATGTCACTTCCCTACATTATGCTTCCAAAAATATTGCAAAGTCACTAGGCCGTAGGGAGAGTACTGGGCTCACTGAGACAATTGCAGATCAAGTCAGCCGCGTGTGCTTACAAAACCAGTAAATGGTGCAGGGACTTGAACCCGTATCTCTGTCCTCTGTCCTCTTAAACCTCCTTCTCTCTTGCTAACTGTATTTAGCCACATTCATTGACTAAGTGCTCACTGAAGACCACAAGTATACTTCATCTGTGCCTGTTGTAGACAGAAAAGTATACTTGGTGCTTTACTCAACACCGTGTTTGACGGACATTGGCGTGTTCACCACTGATAGAAGGAGGGACAAATTAAAAGGAACACCTATTTCTAGACAGGAGCATTTGGGAGCAAAGTGTGTGTTGTGGAGAGACGTGTTTGGTTGAGTGTCCAAACTTCCCTCTTTATGTGGTTATTACTTCTTTACAATCGTGAACATCATCAAACCCAGTGATTTCAAACGCCCAGACGCTAATTATTACAGCAATTCATTTGTTGATGTGAGAAAAAATGAGAAGGACATTGCAGTACCACTCAATCTATACCTGGGCACCGCTGAAACCAAACCAAAAGAATTCACGGTGGCTAGGTAGGACTATTTTCTAGTGACTGTCTCTGGGGACTCAAACAGAATCCATTTGTTTCTTTGCTTCTCAGATTCACTTGTATTGTGTACCTGTCCCCGCCCCTCCAGCTTGTAGTTTGTCTGTGTCCTTGGATCTCAAGTGAGTCTCCAGTAAGGGAGCACGTAGGTGATCTTGAGTTTTCACCAGTTCTTCTAACTCTGTGTCTTTTGATTGGAGCAGTCAAAGCCTATACTTTTATTCTGATATTTGAGAGCTATGCTCTTACTGCACTTTGAAATTTTTTTTTGTTCTCATTAATATACAATCACATGCAGAACATTATGTTTACTAGTGTACCCCCTTCACCAAGTCCTCGCCATATCCCAGTTACAGTCGCTCTCCGTCAGCGTGTAGTAAGATGCTGTAGAATCACTACTCGTCTTCTCTGTGTTGTATAGCCCTGCCCATGACCCTACAACCTACACATTATTCATGCTAATCCTAATGCCGCCATTCTTTTTCCCCACCCTTATCACACCCTTCCCACAAACCCTACCCAGTCCCTTTCTCTTTGGTAACTGTTAGTCCACTCTCGGGTACTGTGTGTCTGCTGCTGTTTTTTCCTTCAGTTTTTCTTTGCTATCGTACTCCACACATGAGTGAAATCATTTGGTACATGTATTTCTAATACTGGCCTATTTGACTGAGCATAATACCCTCTAGCTCCATCCACGTTATTGCCAATGATAGGATTTGTTTTCTTCTTTTGGCTGCTTACTGCACTTTTTAAACTGGATTTTATTCTTCTTTTTTGTTTGTTGTTTCGCTATGTGCTTCAACCATTGCTCTCATGGTTATGAGCAATAGCTTTGTGTTAATTGATATGTACCTATATCTATCTATCTTTCTGTCTATCTATCAATCAATCAATCATCTATTTCTCTGTCCATCTGTCTTTGTGTAGAGAAAAGTTAACCACATAGCCTATGTCACTTTCCTACATTATGCTTCCAAAAATCCTGCAAGGTAACTAGGCTGTATGGAGTGCACTTTCTTCACCGAGACACTTGCAGGTCGTGTCGGCAGTGTGTACTACAAAACCAGTAAATGGTTGTGCAGGGACATGAACCCGTGTCTCTATCCTCAGTCCACTTTCATCTCATTCTCACTTGCTGTCTGTATTTAGCCACATTCATTGACTAAGTGCTCCCTGAAGACCACAAGTATCCTTCCTCTGGGCCTGTTGTCGACAGAAAAGTACACTTGCTGCTTTGCTCACCACCACGTTTGAAGGACATCGGCATGATCACTGCTGACAGGACAGAGGGTCAAATAAAAAGGAACACCAATTTCTAGACAGGAGCAGTTGGGAGCTAAGAGTGTATTGTGGAGTGACGTGTTTATTTGATTGTCCAAACTTCCCTCTTTAGGTGGTTATTACTTCACATTCGTGAAGATCATAAAACCCACCGATTTCATAGGCCCAGATGCTTGTTATTACAGCAACTCAGTTATTGAGGTGAGAGAAAATGGGAAGGACGTTGCTGCACCACTAAATCTATGGCTGGGCCCTGCTGAAAACAAACAAAAAGAATTCACGGTGGCCAGATAGGGCTATTTTCTACTGACTGTCTCTGGGGGCTCAAACAGAATCCATTTGTTTAACTGTTTGTTTTTCAGTTTCACTCGTGTAGGGTACTTGTCCCCACACCTTCAGCTTGTAGTTTGTCTGTGTCCTTGGATCTCCTGTGAGTCTCCTGTAAGGAATCACGTAGGTTTCTTGAGTTTTTATCCGTTCTTTTAACCCTGTGTCTTTTGTTTGCAGCACTCAGAGCCTGACCTTTTATTCTGATGATTCAGAGCTGTGCCCTTATTGCACTTAAAAATGTTTTTTTATTGTCATTAGTCTACAATCATGTGAAGAACATTATGTTTACTCTGCTCCCCCTTCACCAAGTCCCCCCCGAAAATCCTCTTCAGTCTCTGTCCATCAGCGAGTAGTAAGATGCTATATAATCTCTACTAGTCTTCTCTGTGTTGTACAGCACTCATCATGCCCCACCGACCCCACGCAATATACATGCTTATCCTAATGAACCCATTCTTTCTCCCCGCACTTATCCATCCCCTCAGAACCACCCTGCCCAGTCCTTTTCCCTTTGGCAACTTTTAGTCAACTCTCAGGTTCTGTGAGTCCGCTGCTGTTTTATTCCTTCAGTTTTTCTTTGTTGTTATACTCCACACATGAGTGAAATCTTTTGATACTTGTCTTTCTCCGCCTGACCTATTTCTCTGAACATACTACCGTCTAGCTCCATCCACGTCATTGCAAATGGTAGGATTTGTTTTCTTCTTATGGCTGCTTACTGCACTTTGTAAACTGGATTTCATTCTTCCTTTTTGTTTGAAGTTTAGCTATGTGCTTTCACCATTCACTTCCTGGGTATGAGCAACAGCTTTGTGTCAATCGATATGTATCTGTATCTGTCTATCGCTCTGTCTGTCTGTAAATCTATCTATCGTTCTATATATCCTTCTATCTATCTCTCTGTCCTTCTCTTTATTTATCTATCCATCTATCTAGCTTCCTATCGTCTATCATGTGTATCATCTATCTATCCATCATCTGTCATCTATCTATCTGTCTATCTATGAATCAATCATCTTTCTGTCTGCCCATCTATCCTTATGTACAGAACAGTTAACAACACCACCTATGTCACTTCCCTACATTATGCTTCCAAAAATATTGCAAAGTCACTAGGCCGTAGGGAGAGCACTGGGCTCACTGAGACAATTGCAGATCAAGTCAGCCGCGTGTGCTTACAAAACCAGTAAATGGTGCAGGGACTTGAACCCGTATCTCTGTCCTCTGTCCTCTTAAACCTCCTTCTCTCTTGCTAACTGTATTTAGCCACATTCATTGACTAAGTGCTCACTGAAGACCACAAGTATACTTCATCTGTGCCTGTTGTAGACAGAAAAGTATACTTGGTGCTTTACTCAACACCGTGTTTGACGGACATTGGCGTGTTCACCACTGATAGAAGGAGGGACAAATTAAAAGGAACACCTATTTCTAGACAGGAGCATTTGGGAGCAAAGTGTGTGTTGTGGAGAGACGTGTTTGGTTGAGTGTCCAAACTTCCCTCTTTATGTGGTTATTACTTCTTTACAATCGTGAACATCATCAAACCCAGTGATTTCAAACGCCCAGACGCTAATTATTACAGCAATTCATTTGTTGATGTGAGAAAAAATGAGAAGGACATTGCAGTACCACTCAATCTATACCTGGGCACCGCTGAAACCAAACCAAAAGAATTCACGGTGGCTAGGTAGGACTATTTTCTAGTGACTGTCTCTGGGGACTCAAACAGAATCCATTTGTTTCTTTGCTTCTCAGATTCACTTGTATTGTGTACCTGTCCCCGCCCCTCCAGCTTGTAGTTTGTCTGTGTCCTTGGATCTCAAGTGAGTCTCCAGTAAGGGAGCACGTAGGTGATCTTGAGTTTTCACCAGTTCTTCTAACTCTGTGTCTTTTGATTGGAGCAGTCAAAGCCTATACTTTTATTCTGATATTTGAGAGCTATGCTCTTACTGCACTTTGAAATTTTTTTTTGTTCTCATTAATATACAATCACATGCAGAACATTATGTTTACTAGTGTACCCCCTTCACCAAGTCCTCGCCATATCCCAGTTACAGTCGCTCTCCGTCAGCGTGTAGTAAGATGCTGTAGAATCACTACTCGTCTTCTCTGTGTTGTATAGCCCTGCCCATGACCCTACAACCTACACATTATTCATGCTAATCCTAATGCCGCCATTCTTTTTCCCCACCCTTATCACACCCTTCCCACAAACCCTACCCAGTCCCTTTCTCTTTGGTAACTGTTAGTCCACTCTCGGGTACTGTGTGTCTGCTGCTGTTTTTTCCTTCAGTTTTTCTTTGCTATCGTACTCCACACATGAGTGAAATCATTTGGTACATGTATTTCTCCGACTGGCCTATTTGACTGAGCATAATACCCTCTAGCTCCATCCACGTTATTGCCAATGATAGGATTTGTTTTCTTCTTTTGGCTGCTTACTGCACTTTTTAAACTGGATTTTATTCTTCTTTTTTGTTTGTTGTTTCGCTATGTGCTTCAACCATTGCTCTCATGGTTATGAGCAATAGCTTTGTGTTAATTGATATGTACCTATATCTATCTATCTTTCTGTCTATCTATCAATCAATCAATCATCTATTTCTCTGTCCATCTGTCTTTGTGTAGAGAAAAGTTAACCACATAGCCTATGTCACTTTCCTACATTATGCTTCCAAAAATCCTGCAAGGTAACTAGGCTGTATGGAGTGCACTTTCTTCACCGAGACACTTGCAGGTCGTGTCGGCAGTGTGTACTACAAAACCAGTAAATGGTTGTGCAGGGACATGAACCCGTGTCTCTATCCTCAGTCCACTTTCATCTCATTCTCACTTGCTGTCTGTATTTAGCCACATTCATTGACTAAGTGCTCCCTGAAGACCACAAGTATCCTTCCTCTGGGCCTGTTGTCGACAGAAAAGTACACTTGCTGCTTTGCTCACCACCACGTTTGAAGGACATCGGCATGATCACTGCTGACAGGACAGAGGGTCAAATAAAAAGGAACACCAATTTCTAGACAGGAGCAGTTGGGAGCTAAGAGTGTATTGTGGAGTGACGTGTTTATTTGATTGTCCAAACTTCCCTCTTTAGGTGGTTATTACTTCACATTCGTGAAGATCATAAAACCCACCGATTTCATAGGCCCAGATGCTTGTTATTACAGCAACTCAGTTATTGAGGTGAGAGAAAATGGGAAGGACGTTGCTGCACCACTAAATCTATGGCTGGGCCCTGCTGAAAACAAACAAAAAGAATTCACGGTGGCCAGATAGGGCTATTTTCTACTGACTGTCTCTGGGGGCTCAAACAGAATCCATTTGTTTAACTGTTTGTTTTTCAGTTTCACTCGTGTAGGGTACTTGTCCCCACACCTTCAGCTTGTAGTTTGTCTGTGTCCTTGGATCTCCTGTGAGTCTCCTGTAAGGAATCACGTAGGTTTCTTGAGTTTTTATCCGTTCTTTTAACCCTGTGTCTTTTGTTTGCAGCACTCAGAGCCTGACCTTTTATTCTGATGATTCAGAGCTGTGCCCTTATTGCACTTAAAAATGTTTTTTTATTGTCATTAGTCTACAATCATGTGAAGAACATTATGTTTACTCTGCTCCCCCTTCACCAAGTCCCCCCCGAAAATCCTCTTCAGTCTCTGTCCATCAGCGAGTAGTAAGATGCTATATAATCTCTACTAGTCTTCTCTGTGTTGTACAGCACTCATCATGCCCCACCGACCCCACGCAATATACATGCTTATCCTAATGAACCCATTCTTTCTCCCCGCACTTATCCATCCCCTCAGAACCACCCTGCCCAGTCCTTTTCCCTTTGGCAACTTTTAGTCAACTCTCAGGTTCTGTGAGTCCGCTGCTGTTTTATTCCTTCAGTTTTTCTTTGTTGTTATACTCCACACATGAGTGAAATCTTTTGATACTTGTCTTTCTCCGCCTGACCTATTTCTCTGAACATACTACCGTCTAGCTCCATCCACGTCATTGCAAATGGTAGGATTTGTTTTCTTCTTATGGCTGCTTACTGCACTTTGTAAACTGGATTTCATTCTTCCTTTTTGTTTGAAGTTTAGCTATGTGCTTTCACCATTCACTTCCTGGGTATGAGCAACAGCTTTGTGTCAATCGATATGTATCTGTATCTGTCTATCGTTCTGTCTGTCTGTAAATCTATCTATCGTTCTATATATCCTTCTATCTATCTCTCTGTCCTTCTCTTTATTTATCTATCCATCTATCTAGCTTCCTATCGTCTATCATGTGTATCATCTATCTATCTATCATCTGTCATCTATCTATCTGTCTATCTATGAATCAATCATCTTTCTGTCTGCCCATCTATCCTTATGTACAGAACAGTTAACAACACCACCTATGTCACTTCCCTACATTATGCTTCCAAAAATATTGCAAAGTCACTAGGCCGTAGGGAGAGTACTGGGCTCACTGAGACAATTGCAGATCAAGTCAGCCGCGTGTGCTTACAAAACCAGTAAATGGTGCAGGGACTTGAACCCGTATCTCTGTCCTCTGTCCTCTTAAACCTCCTTCTCTCTTGCTAACTGTATTTAGCCACATTCATTGACTAAGTGCTCACTGAAGACCACAAGTATACTTCATCTGTGCCTGTTGTAGACAGAAAAGTATACTTGGTGCTTTACTCAACACCGTGTTTGACGGACATTGGCGTGTTCACCACTGATAGAAGGAGGGACAAATTAAAAGGAACACCTATTTCTAGACAGGAGCATTTGGGAGCAAAGTGTGTGTTGTGGAGAGACGTGTTTGGTTGAGTGTCCAAACTTCCCTCTTTATGTGGTTATTACTTCTTTACAATCGTGAACATCATCAAACCCAGTGATTTCAAACGCCCAGACGCTAATTATTACAGCAATTCATTTGTTGATGTGAGAAAAAATGAGAAGGACATTGCAGTACCACTCAATCTATACCTGGGCACCGCTGAAACCAAACCAAAAGAATTCACGGTGGCTAGGTAGGACTATTTTCTAGTGACTGTCTCTGGGGACTCAAACAGAATCCATTTGTTTCTTTGCTTCTCAGATTCACTTGTATTGTGTACCTGTCCCCGCCCCTCCAGCTTGTAGTTTGTCTGTGTCCTTGGATCTCAAGTGAGTCTCCAGTAAGGGAGCACGTAGGTGATCTTGAGTTTTCACCAGTTCTTCTAACTCTGTGTCTTTTGATTGGAGCAGTCAAAGCCTATACTTTTATTCTGATATTTGAGAGCTATGCTCTTACTGCACTTTGAAATTTTTTTTTGTTCTCATTAATATACAATCACATGCAGAACATTATGTTTACTAGTGTACCCCCTTCACCAAGTCCTCGCCATATCCCAGTTACAGTCGCTCTCCGTCAGCGTGTAGTAAGATGCTGTAGAATCACTACTCGTCTTCTCTGTGTTGTATAGCCCTGCCCATGACCCTACAACCTACACATTATTCATGCTAATCCTAATGCCGCCATTCTTTTTCCCCACCCTTATCACACCCTTCCCACAAACCCTACCCAGTCCCTTTCTCTTTGGTAACTGTTAGTCCACTCTCGGGTACTGTGTGTCTGCTGCTGTTTTTTCCTTCAGTTTTTCTTTGCTATCGTACTCCACACATGAGTGAAATCATTTGGTACATGTATTTCTCCGACTGGCCTATTTGACTGAGCATAATACCCTCTAGCTCCATCCACGTTATTGCCAATGATAGGATTTGTTTTCTTCTTTTGGCTGCTTACTGCACTTTTTAAACTGGATTTTATTCTTCTTTTTTGTTTGTTGTTTCGCTATGTGCTTCAACCATTGCTCTCATGGTTATGAGCAATAGCTTTGTGTTAATTGATATGTACCTATATCTATCTATCTTTCTGTCTATCTATCAATCAATCAATCATCTATTTCTCTGTCCATCTGTCTTTGTGTAGAGAAAAGTTAACCACATAGCCTATGTCACTTTCCTACATTATGCTTCCAAAAATCCTGCAAGGTAACTAGGCTGTATGGAGTGCACTTTCTTCACCGAGACACTTGCAGGTCGTGTCGGCAGTGTGTACTACAAAACCAGTAAATGGTTGTGCAGGGACATGAACCCGTGTCTCTATCCTCAGTCCACTTTCATCTCATTCTCACTTGCTGTCTGTATTTAGCCACATTCATTGACTAAGTGCTCCCTGAAGACCACAAGTATCCTTCCTCTGGGCCTGTTGTCGACAGAAAAGTACACTTGCTGCTTTGCTCACCACCACGTTTGAAGGACATCGGCATGATCACTGCTGACAGGACAGAGGGTCAAATAAAAAGGAACACCAATTTCTAGACAGGAGCAGTTGGGAGCTAAGAGTGTATTGTGGAGTGACGTGTTTATTTGATTGTCCAAACTTCCCTCTTTAGGTGGTTATTACTTCACATTCGTGAAGATCATAAAACCCACCGATTTCATAGGCCCAGATGCTTGTTATTACAGCAACTCAGTTATTGAGGTGAGAGAAAATGGGAAGGACGTTGCTGCACCACTAAATCTATGGCTGGGCCCTGCTGAAAACAAACAAAAAGAATTCACGGTGGCCAGATAGGGCTATTTTCTACTGACTGTCTCTGGGGGCTCAAACAGAATCCATTTGTTTAACTGTTTGTTTTTCAGTTTCACTCGTGTAGGGTACTTGTCCCCACACCTTCAGCTTGTAGTTTGTCTGTGTCCTTGGATCTCCTGTGAGTCTCCTGTAAGGAATCACGTAGGTTTCTTGAGTTTTTATCCGTTCTTTTAACCCTGTGTCTTTTGTTTGCAGCACTCAGAGCCTGACCTTTTATTCTGATGATTCAGAGCTGTGCCCTTATTGCACTTAAAAATGTTTTTTTATTGTCATTAGTCTACAATCATGTGAAGAACATTATGTTTACTCTGCTCCCCCTTCACCAAGTCCCCCCCGAAAATCCTCTTCAGTCTCTGTCCATCAGCGAGTAGTAAGATGCTATATAATCTCTACTAGTCTTCTCTGTGTTGTACAGCACTCATCATGCCCCACCGACCCCACGCAATATACATGCTTATCCTAATGAACCCATTCTTTCTCCCCGCACTTATCCATCCCCTCAGAACCACCCTGCCCAGTCCTTTTCCCTTTGGCAACTTTTAGTCAACTCTCAGGTTCTGTGAGTCCGCTGCTGTTTTATTCCTTCAGTTTTTCTTTGTTGTTATACTCCACACATGAGTGAAATCTTTTGATACTTGTCTTTCTCCGCCTGACCTATTTCTCTGAACATACTACCGTCTAGCTCCATCCACGTCATTGCAAATGGTAGGATTTGTTTTCTTCTTATGGCTGCTTACTGCACTTTGTAAACTGGATTTCATTCTTCCTTTTTGTTTGAAGTTTAGCTATGTGCTTTCACCATTCACTTCCTGGGTATGAGCAACAGCTTTGTGTCAATCGATATGTATCTGTATCTGTCTATCGTTCTGTCTGTCTGTAAATCTATCTATCGTTCTATATATCCTTCTATCTATCTCTCTGTCCTTCTCTTTATTTATCTATCCATCTATCTAGCTTCCTATCGTCTATCATGTGTATCATCTATCTATCTATCATCTGTCATCTATCTATCTGTCTATCTATGAATCAATCATCTTTCTGTCTGCCCATCTATCCTTATGTACAGAACAGTTAACAACACCACCTATGTCACTTCCCTACATTATGCTTCCAAAAATATTGCAAAGTCACTAGGCCGTAGGGAGAGTACTGGGCTCACTGAGACAATTGCAGATCAAGTCAGCCGCGTGTGCTTACAAAACCAGTAAATGGTGCAGGGACTTGAACCCGTATCTCTGTCCTCTGTCCTCTTAAACCTCCTTCTCTCTTGCTAACTGTATTTAGCCACATTCATTGACTAAGTGCTCACTGAAGACCACAAGTATACTTCATCTGTGCCTGTTGTAGACAGAAAAGTATACTTGGTGCTTTACTCAACACCGTGTTTGACGGACATTGGCGTGTTCACCACTGATAGAAGGAGGGACAAATTAAAAGGAACACCTATTTCTAGACAGGAGCATTTGGGAGCAAAGTGTGTGTTGTGGAGAGACGTGTTTGGTTGAGTGTCCAAACTTCCCTCTTTATGTGGTTATTACTTCTTTACAATCGTGAACATCATCAAACCCAGTGATTTCAAACGCCCAGACGCTAATTATTACAGCAATTCATTTGTTGATGTGAGAAAAAATGAGAAGGACATTGCAGTACCACTCAATCTATACCTGGGCACCGCTGAAACCAAACCAAAAGAATTCACGGTGGCTAGGTAGGACTATTTTCTAGTGACTGTCTCTGGGGACTCAAACAGAATCCATTTGTTTCTTTGCTTCTCAGATTCACTTGTATTGTGTACCTGTCCCCGCCCCTCCAGCTTGTAGTTTGTCTGTGTCCTTGGATCTCAAGTGAGTCTCCAGTAAGGGAGCACGTAGGTGATCTTGAGTTTTCACCAGTTCTTCTAACTCTGTGTCTTTTGATTGGAGCAGTCAAAGCCTATACTTTTATTCTGATATTTGAGAGCTATGCTCTTACTGCACTTTGAAATTTTTTTTTGTTCTCATTAATATACAATCACATGCAGAACATTATGTTTACTAGTGTACCCCCTTCACCAAGTCCTCGCCATATCCCAGTTACAGTCGCTCTCCGTCAGCGTGTAGTAAGATGCTGTAGAATCACTACTCGTCTTCTCTGTGTTGTATAGCCCTGCCCATGACCCTACAACCTACACATTATTCATGCTAATCCTAATGCCGCCATTCTTTTTCCCCACCCTTATCACACCCTTCCCACAAACCCTACCCAGTCCCTTTCTCTTTGGTAACTGTTAGTCCACTCTCGGGTACTGTGTGTCTGCTGCTGTTTTTTCCTTCAGTTTTTCTTTGCTATCGTACTCCACACATGAGTGAAATCATTTGGTACATGTATTTCTCCGACTGGCCTATTTGACTGAGCATAATACCCTCTAGCTCCATCCACGTTATTGCCAATGATAGGATTTGTTTTCTTCTTTTGGCTGCTTACTGCACTTTTTAAACTGGATTTTATTCTTCTTTTTTGTTTGTTGTTTCGC
Source organism: Manis pentadactyla (assembly GCF_030020395.1). NCBI lineage: Eukaryota > Metazoa > Chordata > Mammalia > Pholidota > Manidae > Manis > Manis pentadactyla. Next base: position 129,874,510 of record NC_080027.1, on the reverse strand, counting down.
TATGTGCTTCAACCATTGCTCTCATGGTTATGAGCAATAGCTTTGTGTTAATTGATATGTACCTATATCTATCTATCTTTCTGTCTATCTATCAATCAATCAATCATCTATTTCTCTGTCCATCTGTCTTTGTGTAGAGAACAGTTAACCACATAGCCTATGTCACTTTCCTACATTATGCTTCCAAAAATCCTGCAAGGTAACTAGGCTGTATGGAGTGCACTTTCTTCACCGAGACACTTGCAGGTCGTGTCGGCAGTGTGTACTACAAAACCAGTAAATGGTTGTGCAGGGACATGAACCCGTGTCTCTATCCTCAGTCCACTTTCATCTCATTCTCACTTGCTGTCTGTATTTAGCCACATTCATTGACTAAGTGCTCCCTGAAGACCACAAGTATCCTTCCTCTGGGCCTGTTGTCGACAGAAAAGTACACTTGCTGCTTTGCTCACCACCACGTTTGAAGGACATCGGCATGATCACTGCTGACAGGACAGAGGGTCAAATAAAAAGGAACACCAATTTCTAGACAGGAGCAGTTGGGAGCTAAGAGTGTATTGTGGAGTGACGTGTTTATTTGATTGTCCAAACTTCCCTCTTTAGGTGGTTATTACTTCACATTCGTGAAGATCATAAAACCCACCGATTTCATAGGCCCAGATGCTTGTTATTACAGCAACTCAGTTATTGAGGTGAGAGAAAATGGGAAGGACGTTGCTGCACCACTAAATCTATGGCTGGGCCCTGCTGAAAACAAACAAAAAGAATTCACGGTGGCCAGATAGGGCTATTTTCTACTGACTGTCTCTGGGGGCTCAAACAGAATCCATTTGTTTAACTGTTTGTTTTTCAGTTTCACTCGTGTAGGGTACTTGTCCCCACACCTTCAGCTTGTAGTTTGTCTGTGTCCTTGGATCTCCTGTGAGTCTCCTGTAAGGAATCACGTAGGTTTCTTGAGTTTTTATCCGTTCTTTTAACCCTGTGTCTTTTGTTTGCAGCACTCAGAGCCTGACCTTTTATTCTGATGATTCAGAGCTGTGCCCTTATTGCACTTAAAAATGTTTTTTTATTGTCATTAGTCTACAATCATGTGAAGAACATTATGTTTACTCTGCTCCCCCTTCACCAAGTCCCCCCCGAAAATCCTCTTCAGTCTCTGTCCATCAGCGAGTAGTAAGATGCTATATAATCTCTACTAGTCTTCTCTGTGTTGTACAGCACTCATCATGCCCCACCGACCCCACGCAATATACATGCTTATCCTAATGAACCCATTCTTTCTCCCCGCACTTATCCATCCCCTCAGAACCACCCTGCCCAGTCCTTTTCCCTTTGGCAACTTTTAGTCAACTCTCAGGTTCTGTGAGTCCGCTGCTGTTTTATTCCTTCAGTTTTTCTTTGTTGTTATACTCCACACATGAGTGAAATCTTTTGATACTTGTCTTTCTCCGCCTGACCTATTTCTCTGAACATACTACCGTCTAGCTCCATCCACGTCATTGCAAATGGTAGGATTTGTTTTCTTCTTATGGCTGCTTACTGCACTTTGTAAACTGGATTTCATTCTTCCTTTTTGTTTGAAGTTTAGCTATGTGCTTTCACCATTCACTTCCTGGGTATGAGCAACAGCTTTGTGTCAATCGATATGTATCTGTATCTGTCTATCGTTCTGTCTGTCTGTAAATCTATCTATCGTTCTATATATCCTTCTATCTATCTCTCTGTCCTTCTCTTTATTTATCTATCCATCTATCTAGCTTCCTATCGTCTATCATGTGTATCATCTATCTATCTATCATCTGTCATCTATCTATCTGTCTATCTATGAATCAATCATCTTTCTGTCTGCCCATCTATCCTTATGTACAGAACAGTTAACAACACCACCTATGTCACTTCCCTACATTATGCTTCCAAAAATATTGCAAAGTCACTAGGCCGTAGGGAGAGTACTGGGCTCACTGAGACAATTGCAGATCAAGTCAGCCGCGTGTGCTTACAAAACCAGTAAATGGTGCAGGGACTTGAACCCGTATCTCTGTCCTCTGTCCTCTTAAACCTCCTTCTCTCTTGCTAACTGTATTTAGCCACATTCATTGACTAAGTGCTCACTGAAGACCACAAGTATACTTCATCTGTGCCTGTTGTAGACAGAAAAGTATACTTGGTGCTTTACTCAACACCGTGTTTGACGGACATTGGCGTGTTCACCACTGATAGAAGGAGGGACAAATTAAAAGGAACACCTATTTCTAGACAGGAGCATTTGGGAGCAAAGTGTGTGTTGTGGAGAGACGTGTTTGGTTGAGTGTCCAAACTTCCCTCTTTATGTGGTTATTACTTCTTTACAATCGTGAACATCATCAAACCCAGTGATTTCAAACGCCCAGACGCTAATTATTACAGCAATTCATTTGTTGATGTGAGAAAAAATGAGAAGGACATTGCAGTACCACTCAATCTATACCTGGGCACCGCTGAAACCAAACCAAAAGAATTCACGGTGGCTAGGTAGGACTATTTTCTAGTGACTGTCTCTGGGGACTCAAACAGAATCCATTTGTTTCTTTGCTTCTCAGATTCACTTGTATTGTGTACCTGTCCCCGCCCCTCCAGCTTGTAGTTTGTCTGTGTCCTTGGATCTCAAGTGAGTCTCCAGTAAGGGAGCACGTAGGTGATCTTGAGTTTTCACCAGTTCTTCTAACTCTGTGTCTTTTGATTGGAGCAGTCAAAGCCTATACTTTTATTCTGATATTTGAGAGCTATGCTCTTACTGCACTTTGAAATTTTTTTTTGTTCTCATTAATATACAATCACATGCAGAACATTATGTTTACTAGTGTACCCCCTTCACCAAGTCCTCGCCATATCCCAGTTACAGTCGCTCTCCGTCAGCGTGTAGTAAGATGCTGTAGAATCACTACTCGTCTTCTCTGTGTTGTATAGCCCTGCCCATGACCCTACAACCTACACATTATTCATGCTAATCATAATGCCGCCATTCTTTTTCCCCACCCTTATCACACCCTTCCCACAAACCCTACCCAGTCCCTTTCTCTTTGGTAACTGTTAGTCCACTCTCGGGTACTGTGTGTCTGCTGCTGTTTTTTCCTTCAGTTTTTCTTTGCTATCGTACTCCACACATGAGTGAAATCATTTGGTACATGTATTTCTCCGACTGGCCTATTTGACTGAGCATAATACCCTCTAGCTCCATCCACGTTATTGCCAATGATAGGATTTGTTTTCTTCTTTTGGCTGCTTACTGCACTTTTTAAACTGGATTTTATTCTTCTTTTTTGTTTGTTGTTTCGCTATGTGCTTCAACCATTGCTCTCATGGTTATGAGCAATAGCTTTGTGTTAATTGATATGTACCTATATCTATCTATCTTTCTGTCTATCTATCAATCAATCAATCATCTATTTCTCTGTCCATCTGTCTTTGTGTAGAGAACAGTTAACCACATAGCCTATGTCACTTTCCTACATTATGCTTCCAAAAATCCTGCAAGGTAACTAGGCTGTATGGAGTGCACTTTCTTCACCGAGACACTTGCAGGTCGTGTCGGCAGTGTGTACTACAAAACCAGTAAATGGTTGTGCAGGGACATGAACCCGTGTCTCTATCCTCAGTCCACTTTCATCTCATTCTCACTTGCTGTCTGTATTTAGCCACATTCATTGACTAAGTGCTCCCTGAAGACCACAAGTATCCTTCCTCTGGGCCTGTTGTCGACAGAAAAGTACACTTGCTGCTTTGCTCACCACCACGTTTGAAGGACATCGGCATGATCACTGCTGACAGGACAGAGGGTCAAATAAAAAAGAACACCAATTTCTAGACAGGAGCAGTTGGGAGCTAAGAGTGTATTGTGGAGTGACGTGTTTATTTGATTGTCCAAACTTCCCTCTTTAGGTGGTTATTACTTCACATTCGTGAAGATCATAAAACCCACCGATTTCATAGGCCCAGATGCTTGTTATTACAGCAACTCAGTTATTGAGGTGAGAGAAAATGGGAAGGACGTTGCTGCACCACTAAATCTATGGCTGGGCCCTGCTGAAAACAAACAAAAAGAATTCACGGTGGCCAGATAGGGCTATTTTCTACTGACTGTCTCTGGGGGCTCAAACAGAATCCATTTGTTTAACTGTTTGTTTTTCAGTTTCACTCGTGTAGGGTACTTGTCCCCACACCTTCAGCTTGTAGTTTGTCTGTGTCCTTGGATCTCCTGTGAGTCTCCTGTAAGGAATCACGTAGGTTTCTTGAGTTTTTATCCGTTCTTTTAACCCTGTGTCTTTTGTTTGCAGCACTCAGAGCCTGACCTTTTATTCTGATGATTCAGAGCTGTGCCCTTATTGCACTTAAAAATGTTTTTTTATTGTCATTAGTCTACAATCATGTGAAGAACATTATGTTTACTCTGCTCCCCCTTCACCAAGTCCCCCCCGAAAATCCTCTTCAGTCTCTGTCCATCAGCGAGTAGTAAGATGCTATATAATCTCTACTAGTCTTCTCTGTGTTGTACAGCACTCATCATGCCCCACCGACCCCACGCAATATACATGCTTATCCTAATGAACCCATTCTTTCTCCCCGCACTTATCCATCCCCTCAGAACCACCCTGCCCAGTCCTTTTCCCTTTGGCAACTTTTAGTCAACTCTCAGGTTCTGTGAGTCCGCTGCTGTTTTATTCCTTCAGTTTTTCTTTGTTGTTATACTCCACACATGAGTGAAATCTTTTGATACTTGTCTTTCTCCGCCTGACCTATTTCTCTGAACATACTACCGTCTAGCTCCATCCACGTCATTGCAAATGGTAGGATTTGTTTTCTTCTTATGGCTGCTTACTGCACTTTGTAAACTGGATTTCATTCTTCCTTTTTGTTTGAAGTTTAGCTATGTGCTTTCACCATTCACTTCCTGGGTATGAGCAACAGCTTTGTGTCAATCGATATGTATCTGTATCTGTCTATCGCTCTGTCTGTCTGTAAATCTATCTATCGTTCTATATATCCTTCTATCTATCTCTCTGTCCTTCTCTTTATTTATCTATCCATCTATCTAGCTTCCTATCGTCTATCATGTGTATCATCTATCTATCCATCATCTGTCATCTATCTATCTGTCTATCTATGAATCAATCATCTTTCTGTCTGCCCATCTATCCTTATGTACAGAACAGTTAACAACACCACCTATGTCACTTCCCTACATTATGCTTCCAAAAATATTGCAAAGTCACTAGGCCGTAGGGAGAGCACTGGGCTCACTGAGACAATTGCAGATCAAGTCAGCCGCGTGTGCTTACAAAACCAGTAAATGGTGCAGGGACTTGAACCCGTATCTCTGTCCTCTGTCCTCTTAAACCTCCTTCTCTCTTGCTAACTGTATTTAGCCACATTCATTGACTAAGTGCTCACTGAAGACCACAAGTATACTTCATCTGTGCCTGTTGTAGACAGAAAAGTATACTTGGTGCTTTACTCAACACCGTGTTTGACGGACATTGGCGTGTTCACCACTGATAGAAGGAGGGACAAATTAAAAGGAACACCTATTTCTAGACAGGAGCATTTGGGAGCAAAGTGTGTGTTGTGGAGAGACGTGTTTGGTTGAGTGTCCAAACTTCCCTCTTTATGTGGTTATTACTTCTTTACAATCGTGAACATCATCAAACCCAGTGATTTCAAACGCCCAGACGCTAATTATTACAGCAATTCATTTGTTGATGTGAGAAAAAATGAGAAGGACATTGTAGTACCACTCAATCTATACCTGGGCACCGCTGAAACCAAACCAAAAGAATTCACCGTGGCTAGGTAGGACTATTTTCTAGTGACTGTCTCTGGGGACTCAAACAGAATCCATTTGTTTCTTTGCTTCTCAGATTCACTTGTATTGTGTACCTGTCCCCGCCCCTCCAGCTTGTAGTTTGTCTGTGTCCTTGGATCTCAAGTGAGTCTCCAGTAAGGGAGCACGTAGGTGATCTTGAGTTTTCACCAGTTCTTCTAACTCTGTGTCTTTTGATTGGAGCAGTCAAAGCCTATACTTTTATTCTGATATTTGAGAGCTATGCTCTTACTGCACTTTGAAATTTTTTTTTGTTCTCATTAATATACAATCACATGCAGAACATTATGTTTACTAGTGTACCCCCTTCACCAAGTCCTCGCCATATCCCAGTTACAGTCGCTCTCCGTCAGCGTGTAGTAAGATGCTGTAGAATCACTACTCGTCTTCTCTGTGTTGTATAGCCCTGCCCATGACCCTACAACCTACACATTATTCATGCTAATCCTAATGCCGCCATTCTTTTTCCCCACCCTTATCACACCCTTCCCACAAACCCTACCCAGTCCCTTTCTCTTTGGTAACTGTTAGTCCACTCTCGGGTACTGTGTGTCTGCTGCTGTTTTTTCCTTCAGTTTTTCTTTGCTATCGTACTCCACACATGAGTGAAATCATTTGGTACATGTATTTCTCCGACTGGCCTATTTGACTGAGCATAATACCCTCTAGCTCCATCCACGTTATTGCCAATGATAGGATTTGTTTTCTTCTTTTGGCTGCTTACTGCACTTTTTAAACTGGATTTTATTCTTCTTTTTTGTTTGTTGTTTCGCTATGTGCTTCAACCATTGCTCTCATGGTTATGAGCAATAGCTTTGTGTTAATTGTTATGTACCTATATCTATCTATCTTTCTGTCTATCTATCAATCAATCAATCATCTATTTCTCTGTCCATCTGTCTTTGTGTAGAGAACAGTTAACCACATAGCCTATGTCACTTTCCTACATTATGCTTCCAAAAATCCTGCAAGGTAACTAGGCTGTATGGAGTGCACTTTCTTCACCGAGACACTTGCAGGTCGTGTCGGCAGTGTGTACTACAAAACCAGTAAATGGTTGTGCAGGGACATGAACCCGTGTCTCTATCCTCAGTCCACTTTCATCTCATTCTCACTTGCTGTCTGTATTTAGCCACATTCATTGACTAAGTGCTCCCTGAAGACCACAAGTATCCTTCCTCTGGGCCTGTTGTCGACAGAAAAGTACACTTGCTGCTTTGCTCACCACCACGTTTGAAGGACATCGGCATGATCACTGCTGACAGGACAGAGGGTCAAATAAAAAGGAACACCAATTTCTAGACAGGAGCAGTTGGGAGCTAAGAGTGTATTGTGGAGTGACGTGTTTATTTGATTGTCCAAACTTCCCTCTTTAGGTGGTTATTACTTCACATTCGTGAAGATCATAAAACCCACCGATTTCATAGGCCCAGATGCTTGTTATTACAGCAACTCAGTTATTGAGGTGAGAGAAAATGGGAAGGACGTTGCTGCACCACTAAATCTATGGCTGGGCCCTGCTGAAAACAAACAAAAAGAATTCACGGTGGCCAGATAGGGCTATTTTCTACTGACTGTCTCTGGGGGCTCAAACAGAATCCATTTGTTTAACTGTTTGTTTTTCAGTTTCACTCGTGTAGGGTACTTGTCCCCACACCTTCAGCTTGTAGTTTGTCTGTGTCCTTGGATCTCCTGTGAGTCTCCTGTAAGGAATCACGTAGGTTTCTTGAGTTTTTATCCGTTCTTTTAACCCTGTGTCTTTTGTTTGCAGCACTCAGAGCCTGACCTTTTATTCTGATGATTCAGAGCTGTGCCCTTATTGCACTTAAAAATGTTTTTTTATTGTCATTAGTCTACAATCATGTGAAGAACATTATGTTTACTCTGCTCCCCCTTCACCAAGTCCCCCCCGAAAATCCTCTTCAGTCTCTGTCCATCAGCGAGTAGTAAGATGCTATATAATCTCTACTAGTCTTCTCTGTGTTGTACAGCACTCATCATGCCCCACCGACCCCACGCAATATACATGCTTATCCTAATGAACCCATTCTTTCTCCCCGCACTTATCCATCCCCTCAGAACCACCCTGCCCAGTCCTTTTCCCTTTGGCAACTTTTAGTCAACTCTCAGGTTCTGTGAGTCCGCTGCTGTTTTATTCCTTCAGTTTTTCTTTGTTGTTATACTCCACACATGAGTGAAATCTTTTGATACTTGTCTTTCTCCGCCTGACCTATTTCTCTGAACATACTACCGTCTAGCTCCATCCACGTCATTGCAAATGGTAGGATTTGTTTTCTTCTTATGGCTGCTTACTGCACTTTGTAAACTGGATTTCATTCTTCCTTTTTGTTTGAAGTTTAGCTATGTGCTTTCACCATTCACTTCCTGGGTATGAGCAACAGCTTTGTGTCAATCGATATGTATCTGTATCTGTCTATCGCTCTGTCTGTCTGTAAATCTATCTATCGTTCTATATATCCTTCTATCTATCTCTCTGTCCTTCTCTTTATTTATCTATCCATCTATCTAGCTTCCTATCGTCTATCATGTGTATCATCTATCTATCCATCATCTGTCATCTATCTATCTGTCTATCTATGAATCAATCATCTTTCTGTCTGCCCATCTATCCTTATGTACAGAACAGTTAACAACACCACCTATGTCACTTCCCTACATTATGCTTCCAAAAATATTGCAAAGTCACTAGGCCGTAGGGAGAGCACTGGGCTCACTGAGACAATTGCAGATCAAGTCAGCCGCGTGTGCTTACAAAACCAGTAAATGGTGCAGGGACTTGAACCCGTATCTCTGTCCTCTGTCCTCTTAAACCTCCTTCTCTCTTGCTAACTGTATTTAGCCACATTCATTGACTAAGTGCTCACTGAAGACCACAAGTATACTTCATCTGTGCCTGTTGTAGACAGAAAAGTATACTTGGTGCTTTACTCAACACCGTGTTTGACGGACATTGGCGTGTTCACCACTGATAGAAGGAGGGACAAATTAAAAGGAACACCTATTTCTAGACAGGAGCATTTGGGAGCAAAGTGTGTGTTGTGGAGAGACGTGTTTGGTTGAGTGTCCAAACTTCCCTCTTTATGTGGTTATTACTTCTTTACAATCGTGAACATCATCAAACCCAGTGATTTCAAACGCCCAGACGCTAATTATTACAGCAATTCATTTGTTGATGTGAGAAAAAATGAGAAGGACATTGCAGTACCACTCAATCTATACCTGGGCACCGCTGAAACCAAACCAAAAGAATTCACGGTGGCTAGGTAGGACTATTTTCTAGTGACTGTCTCTGGGGACTCAAACAGAATCCATTTGTTTCTTTGCTTCTCAGATTCACTTGTATTGTGTACCTGTCCCCGCCCCTCCAGCTTGTAGTTTGTCTGTGTCCTTGGATCTCAAGTGAGTCTCCAGTAAGGGAGCACGTAGGTGATCTTGAGTTTTCACCAGTTCTTCTAACTCTGTGTCTTTTGATTGGAGCAGTCAAAGCCTATACTTTTATTCTGATATTTGAGAGCTATGCTCTTACTGCACTTTGAAATTTTTTTTTGTTCTCATTAATATACAATCACATGCAGAACATTATGTTTACTAGTGTACCCCCTTCACCAAGTCCTCGCCATATCCCAGTTACAGTCGCTCTCCGTCAGCGTGTAGTAAGATGCTGTAGAATCACTACTCGTCTTCTCTGTGTTGTATAGCCCTGCCCATGACCCTACAACCTACACATTATTCATGCTAATCCTAATGCCGCCATTCTTTTTCCCCACCCTTATCACACCCTTCCCACAAACCCTACCCAGTCCCTTTCTCTTTGGTAACTGTTAGTCCACTCTCGGGTACTGTGTGTCTGATGCTGTTTTTTCCTTCAGTTTTTCTTTGCTATCGTACTCCACACATGAGTGAAATCATTTGGTACATGTATTTCTCCGACTGGCCTATTTGACTGAGCATAATACCCTCTAGCTCCATCCACGTTATTGCCAATGATAGGATTTGTTTTCTTCTTTTGGCTGCTTACTGCACTTTTTAAACTGGATTTTATTCTTCTTTTTTGTTTGTTGTTTCGCTATGTGCTTCAACCATTGCTCTCATGGTTATGAGCAATAGCTTTGTGTTAATTGATATGTACCTATATCTATCTATCTTTCTGTCTATCTATCAATCAATCAATCATCTATTTCTCTGTCCATCTGTCTTTGTGTAGAGAACAGTTAACCACATAGCCTATGTCACTTTCCTACATTATGCTTCCAAAAATCCTGCAAGGTAACTAGGCTGTATGGAGTGCACTTTCTTCACCGAGACACTTGCAGGTCGTGTCGGCAGTGTGTACTACAAAACCAGTAAATGGTTGTGCAGGGACATGAACCCGTGTCTCTATCCTCAGTCCACTTTCATCTCATTCTCACTTGCTGTCTGTATTTAGCCACATTCATTGACTAAGTGCTCCCTGAAGACCACAAGTATCCTTCCTCTGGGCCTGTTGTCGACAGAAAAGTACACTTGCTGCTTTGCTCACCACCACGTTTGAAGGACATCGGCATGATCACTGCTGACAGGACAGAGGGTCAAATAAAAAGGAACACCAATTTCTAGACAGGAGCAGTTGGGAGCTAAGAGTGTATTGTGGAGTGACGTGTTTATTTGATTGTCCAAACTTCCCTCTTTAGGTGGTTATTACTTCACATTCGTGAAGATCATAAAACCCACCGATTTCATAGGCCCAGATGCTTGTTATTACAGCAACTCAGTTATTGAGGTGAGAGAAAATGGGAAGGACGTTGCTGCACCACTAAATCTATGGCTGGGCCCTGCTGAAAACAAACAAAAAGAATTCACGGTGGCCAGATAGGGCTATTTTCTACTGACTGTCTCTGGGGGCTCAAACAGAATCCATTTGTTTAACTGTTTGTTTTTCAGTTTCACTCGTGTAGGGTACTTGTCCCCACACCTTCAGCTTGTAGTTTGTCTGTGTCCTTGGATCTCCTGTGAGTCTCCTGTAAGGAATCACGTAGGTTTCTTGAGTTTTTATCCGTTCTTTTAACCCTGTGTCTTTTGTTTGCAGCACTCAGAGCCTGACCTTTTATTCTGATGATTCAGAGCTGTGCCCTTATTGCACTTAAAAATGTTTTTTTATTGTCATTAGTCTACAATCATGTGAAGAACATTATGTTTACTCTGCTCCCCCTTCACCAAGTCCCCCCCGAAAATCCTCTTCAGTCTCTGTCCATCAGCGAGTAGTAAGATGCTATATAATCTCTACTAGTCTTCTCTGTGTTGTACAGCACTCATCATGCCCCACCGACCCCACGCAATATACATGCTTATCCTAATGAACCCATTCTTTCTCCCCGCACTTATCCATCCCCTCAGAACCACCCTGCCCAGTCCTTTTCCCTTTGGCAACTTTTAGTCAACTCTCAGGTTCTGTGAGTCCGCTGCTGTTTTATTCCTTCAGTTTTTCTTTGTTGTTATACTCCACACATGAGTGAAATCTTTTGATACTTGTCTTTCTCCGCCTGACCTATTTCTCTGAACATACTACCGTCTAGCTCCATCCACGTCATTGCAAATGGTAGGATTTGTTTTCTTCTTATGGCTGCTTACTGCACTTTGTAAACTGGATTTCATTCTTCCTTTTTGTTTGAAGTTTAGCTATGTGCTTTCACCATTCACTTCCTGGGTATGAGCAACAGCTTTGTGTCAATCGATATGTATCTGTATCTGTCTATCGCTCTGTCTGTCTGTAAATCTATCTATCGTTCTATATATCCTTCTATCTATCTCTCTGTCCTTCTCTTTATTTATCTATCCATCTATCTAGCTTCCTATCGTCTATCATGTGTATCATCTATCTATCCATCATCTGTCATCTATCTATCTGTCTATCTATGAATCAATCATCTTTCTGTCTGCCCATCTATCCTTATGTACAGAACAGTTAACAACACCACCTATGTCACTTCCCTACATTATGCTTCCAAAAATATTGCAAGGTCACTAGGCCGTAGGGAGAGCACTGGGCTCACTGAGACAATTGCAGATCGAGTCAGCCGCGTGTGCTTACAAAACCAGTAAATGGTGCAGGGACTTGAACCCGTATCTCTGTCCTCTGTCCTCTTAAACCTCCTTCTCGCTTGCTAACTGTATTTAGCCACATTCATTGACTAAGTGCTCACTGAAGACCACAAGTATACTTCATCTGTGCCTGTTGTAGACAGAAAAGTATACTTGGTGCTTTACTCACCACCGTGTTTGACGGACATTGGCGTGTTCGCCACTGATAGAAGGAGGGACAAATTAAAAGGAACACCTATTTCTAGACAGGAGCATTTGGGAGCAAAGTGTGTGTTGTGGAGAGACGTGTTTGGTTGAGTGTCCAAACTTCCCTCTTTATGTGGTTATTACTTCTTTACAATCGTGAACATCATCAAACCCAGTGATTTCAAACGCCCAGACGCTAATTATTACAGCAATTCATTTGTTGATGTGAGAAAAAATGAGAAGGACATTGCAGTACCACTCAATCTATACCTGGGCACCGCTGAAACCAAACCAAAAGAATTCACGGTGGCTAGGTAGGACTATTTTCTAGTGATTGTCTCTGGGGACTCAAAAAGAATCCATTTGTTTCTTTGCTTCTCAGATTCACTTGTATTGTGTACCTGTCCCCGCCCCTCCAGCTTGTAGTTTGTCTGTGTCCTTGGATCTCAAGTGAGTCTCCAGTAAGGGAGCACGTAGGTGATCTTGAGTTTTCACCAGTTCTTCTAACTCTGTGTCTTTTGATTGGAGCAGTCAAAGCCTGTACTTTTATTCTGATATTTGAGAGCTATGCTCTTACTGCACTTTGAAATTTTTTTTTGTTCTCATTAATATACAATCACATGCAGAACATTATGTTTACTAGTGTACCCCCTTCACCAAGTCCTCGCCATATCCCAGTTACAGTCGCTCTCCGTCAGCGTGTAGTAAGATGCTGTAGAATCACTACTTGTCTTCTCTGTGTTGTATAGCCCTGCCCATGACCCTACAACCTACACATTATTCATGCTAATCCTAATGCCCCCATTCTTTTTCCCCGCCCTTATCACTCCCTTGCCACAAACCCTACCCAGTCCCTTTCTCTTTGGTAACTGTTAGTCCACTCTCGGGTACTGTGTGTCTGCTGCTGTTTTTTCCTTCAGTTTTTCTTTGCTATCGTACTCCACACATGAGTGAAATCATTTGGTACATGTATTTCTCCGACTGGCCTATTTGACTGAGCATAATACCCTCTTGCTCCATCCACGTTATTGCCAATGGTAGGATTTGTTTTCTTCTTTTGGCTGCTTACTGCACTTTTTAAACTGGATTTTATTCTTCTTTTTTGTTTGTTGTTTCGCTATGTGCTTCAACCATTGCTCTCATGGTTATGAGCAATAGCTTTGTGTTAATTGATATGTACCTATATCTATCTATCTTTCTGTCTATCTATCAATCAATCAATCATCTATTTCTCTGTCCATCTGTCTTTGTGTAGAGAACAGTTAACCACATAGCCTATGTCACTTTCCTACATTATGCTTCCAAAAATCCTGCAAGGTAACTAGGCTGTATGGAGTGCACTTTCTTCACCAAGACACTTGCAGGTCGTGTCGGCAGTGTGTACTACAAAACCAGTAAATGGTTGTGCAGGGACATGAACCCGTGTCTCTATCCTCAGTCCACTTTCATCTCATTCTCACTTGCTGTCTGTATTTAGCCACATTCATTGACTAAGTGCTCCCTGAAGACCACAAGTATCCTTCCTCTGGGCCTGTTGTCGACAGAAATGTACACTTGCTGCTTTGCTCACCACCACGTTTGAAGGACATCGGCATGATCACTGCTGACAGGACAGAGGGTCAAATAAAAAGGAACACCAATTTCTAGACAGGAGCAGTTGGGAGCTAAGAGTGTATTGTGGAGTGACGTGTTTATTTGATTGTCCAAACTTCCCTCTTTAGGTGGTTATTACTTCACATTCGTGAAGATCATAAAACCCACCGATTTCATAGGCCCAGATGCTTGTTATTACAGCAACTCAGTTATTGAGGTGAGAGAAAATGGGAAGGACGTTGCTGCACCACTAAATCTATGGCTGGGCCCTGCTGAAAACAAACAAAAAGAATTCATGGTGGCCAGATAGGGCTATTTTCTACTGACTGTCTCTGGGGGCTCAAACAGAATCCATTTGTTTAACTGTTTGTTTTTCAGTTTCACTCGTGTAGGGTACTTGTCCCCACACCTTCAGCTTGTAGTTTGTCTGTGACCTTGGATCTCCTGTGAGTCTCCTGTAAGGAATCACGTAGGTTTCTTGAGTTTTTATCCGTTCTTTTAACCCTGTGTCTTTTGTTTGCAGCACTCAGAGCCTGACCTTTTATTCTGATGATTCAGAGCTGTGCCCTTATTGCACTTAAAAATGTTTTTTTATTGTCATTAGTCTACAATCATGTGAAGAACATTATGTTTACTCTGCTCCCCCTTCACCAAGTCCCCCCCGAAAATCCTCTTCAGTCGCTGTCCATCAGCGAGTAGTAAGATGCTATATAATCTCTACTAGTCTTCTCTGTGTTGTACAGCACTCATCATGCCCCACCGACCCCACGCAATATACATGCTTATCCTAATGAACCCATTCTTTCTCCTCGCACTTATCCATCCCCTCAGAACCACCCAGCCCTTTGGCAACTTTTAGTCAACTCTCGGGTTCTGTGAGTCCACTGCTGTTTTATTCCTTCAGTTTTTCTTTGTTGTTATACTCCACACATGAGTGAAATCTTTTGATACTTGTCTTTCTCCGCCTGACCTATTTCTCTGAACATACTACCGTCTAGCTCCATCCACGTCATTGCAAATGGTAGGATTTGTTTTCTTCTTATGGCTGCTTACTGCACTTTGTAAACTGGATTTCATTCTTCCTTTTTGTTTGAAGTTTAGCTATGTGCTTTCACCATTCACTTCCTGGGTATGAGCAACAGCTTTGTGTCAATCGATATGTATCTGTATCTGTCTATCGTTCTGTCTGTCTGTAAATCTATCTATCGTTCTATATATCCTTCTATCTATCTCTCTGTCCTTCTCTTTATTTATCTATCCATCTATCTAGCTTCCTATCGTCTATCATGTGTATCATCTATCTATCATCTGTCATCTATCTATCTGTCTATCTATGAATCAATCATCTTTCTGTCTGCCCATCTATCCTTATGTACAGAAAAGTTAACAACACCACCTATGTCACTTCCCTACATTATGCTTCCAAAAATATTGCAAGGTCACTAGGCCGTAGGGAGAGCACTGGGCTCACTGAGACAATTGCAGATCGAGTCAGCCGCGTGTGCTTACAAAACCAGTAAATGGTGCAGGGACTTGAACCCGTATCTCTGTCCTCTGTCCTCTTAAACCTCCTTCTCGCTTGCTAACTGTATTTAGCCACATTCATTGACTAAGTGCTCACTGAAGACCACAAGTATACTTCATCTGTGCCTGTTGTAGACAGAAAAGTATACTTGGTGCTTTACTCACCACCGTGTTTGACGGACATTGGCGTGTTCGCCACTGATAGAAGGAGGGACAAATTAAAAGGAACACCTATTTCTAGACAGGAGCATTTTGGAGCAAAGTGTGTGTTGTGGAGAGACGTGTTTGGTTGAGTGTCCAAACTTCCCTCTTTATGTGGTTATTACTTCTTTACAATCGTGAACATCATCAAACCCAGTGATTTCAAACGCCCAGACGCTAATTATTACAGCAATTCATTTGTTGATGTGAGAAAAAATGAGAAGGACATTGCAGTACCACTCAATCTATACCTGGGCACCGCTGAAACCAAACCAAAAGAATTCACGGTGGCTAGGTAGGACTATTTTCTAGTGATTGTCTCTGGGGACTCAAAAAGAATCCATTTGTTTCTTTGCTTCTCAGATTCACTTGTATAGTGTACCTGTCCCCGCCCCTCCAGCTTGTAGTTTGTCTGTGTCCTTGGATCTCAAGTGAGTCTCCAGTAAGGGAGCACGTAGGTGATCTTGAGTTTTCACCAGTTCTTCTAACTCTGTGTCTTTTGATTGGAGCAGTCAAAGCCTGTACTTTTATTCTGATATTTGAGAGCTATGCTCTTACTGCACTTTGAAATTTTTTTTTGTTCTCATTAATATACAATCACATGCAGAACATTATGTTTACTAGTGTACCCCCTTCACCAAGTCCTCGCCATATCCCAGTTACAGTCGCTCTCCGTCAGCGTGTAGTAAGATGCTGTAGAATCACTACTTGTCTTCTCTGTGATGTATAGCCCTGCCCATGACCCTACAACCTACACATTATTCATGCTAATCCTAATGCCCCCATTCTTTTTCCCCGCCCTTATCACTCCCTTGCCACAAACCCTACCCAGTCCCTTTCTCTTTGGTAACTGTTAGTCCACTCTCGGGTACTGTGTGTCTGCTGCTGTTTTTTCCTTCAGTTTTTCTTTGCTATCGTACTCCACACATGAGTGAAATCATTTGGTACATGTATTTCTCCGACTGGCCTATTTGACTGAGCATAATACCCTCTTGCTCCATCCACGTTATTGCCAATGATAGGATTTGTTTTCTTCTTTTGGCTGCTTACTGCACTTTTTAAACTGGATTTTATTCTTCTTTTTTGTTTGTTGTTTCGCTATGTGCTTCAACCATTGCTCTCATGGTTATGAGCAATAGCTTTGTGTTAATTGATATGTACCTATATCTATCTATCTTTCTGTCTATCTATCAATCAATCAATCATCTATTTCTCTGTCCATCTGTCTTTGTGTAGAGAACAGTTAACCACATAGCCTATGTCACTTTCCTACATTATGCTTCCAAAAATCCTGCAAGGTAACTAGGCTGTATGGAGTGCACTTTCTTCACCAAGACACTTGCAGGTCGTGTCGGCAGTGTGTACTACAAAACCAGTAAATGGTTGTGCAGGGACATGAACCCGTGTCTCTATCCTCAGTCCACTTTCATCTCATTCTCACTTGCTGTCTGTATTTAGCCACATTCATTGACTAAGTGCTCCCTGAAGACCACAAGTATCCTTCCTCTGGGCCTGTTGTCGACAGAAAAGTACACTTGCTGCTTTGCTCACCACCACGTTTGAAGGACATCGGCATGATCACTGCTGACAGGACAGAGGGTCAAATAAAAAGGAACACCAATTTCTAGACAGGAGCAGTTGGGAGCTAAGAGTGTATTGTGGAGTGACGTGTTTATTTGATTGTCCAAACTTCCCTCTTTAGGTGGTTATTACTTCACATTCGTGAAGATCATAAAACCCACCGATTTCATAGGCCCAGATGCTTGTTATTACAGCAACTCATTTATTGAGGTGAGAGAAAATGGGAAGGACGTTGCTGCACCACTAAATCTATGGCTGGGCCCTGCTGAAAACAAACAAAAAGAATTCACGGTGGCCAGATAGGGCTATTTTCTACTGACTGTCTCTGGGGGCTCAAACAGAATCCATTTGTTTAACTGTTTGTTTTTCAGCTTCACTCGTGTAGGGTACTTGTCCCCACACCTTCAGCTTGTAGTTTGTCTGTGTCCTTGGATCTCCTGTGAGTCTCCTGTAAGGAATCACGTAGGTTTCTTGAGTTTTTATCCGTTCTTTTAACCCTGTGTCTTTTGTTTGCAGCACTCAGAGCCTGAGCTTTTATTCTGATGATTCAGAGCTGTGCCCTTATTGCACTTAAAAATGTTTTTTTATTGTCATTAGTCTACAATCATGTGAAGAACATTATGTTTACTCTGCTCCCCCTTCACCAAGTCCCCCCCGAAAATCCTCTTCAGTCGCTGTCCATCAGCGAGTAGTAAGATGCTATATAATCTCTACTAGTCTTCTCTGTGTTGTACAGCACTCATCATGCCCCACCGACCCCACGCAATATACATGCTTATCCTAATGAACCCATTCTTTCTCCCCGCACTTATCCATCCCCTCAGAACCACCCAGCCCTTTGGCAACTTTTAGTCAACTCTCGGGTTCTGTGAGTCCGCTGCTGTTTTATTCCTTCAGTTTTTCTTTGTTGTTATACTCCACACATGAGTGAAATCTTTTGATACTTGTCTTTCTCCGCCTGACCTATTTCTCTGAACATACTACCGTCTAGCTCCATCCACGTCATTGCAAATGGTAGGATTTGTTTTCTTCTTATGGCTGCTTACTGCACTTTGTAAACTGGATTTCATTCTTCCTTTTTGTTTGAAGTTTAGCTATGTGCTTTCACCATTCACTTCCTGGGTATGAGCAACAGCTTTGTGTCAATCGATATGTATCTGTATCTGTCTATCGTTCTGTCTGTCTGTAAATCTATCTATCGTTCTATATATCCTTCTATCTATCTCTCTGTCCTTCTCTTTATTTATCTATCCATCTATCTAGCTTCCTATCGTCTATCATGTGTATCATCTATCTATCTATCATCTGTCATCTATCTATCTGTCTATCTATGAATCAATCATCTTTCTGTCTGCCCATCTATCCTTATGTACAGAAAAGTTAACAACACCACCTATGTCACTTCCCTACATTATGCTTCCAAAAATATTGCAAGGTCACTAGGCCGTAGGGAGAGCACTGGGCTCACTGAGACAATTGCAGATCGAGTCAGCCGCGTGTGCTTACAAAACCAGTAAATGGTGCAGGGACTTGAACCCGTATCTCTGTCCTCTGTCCTCTTAAACCTCCTTCTCGCTTGCTAACTGTATTTAGCCACATTCATTGACTAAGTGCTCACTGAAGACCACAAGTATACTTCATCTGTGCCTGTTGTAGACAGAAAAGTATACTTGGTGCTTTACTCACCACCGTGTTTGACGGACATTGGCGTGTTCGCCACTGATAGAAGGAGGGACAAATTAAAAGGAACACCTATTTCTAGACAGGAGCATTTGGGAGCAAAGTGTGTGTTGTGGAGAGACGTGTTTGGTTGAGTGTCCAAACTTCCCTCTTTATGTGGTTATTACTTCTTTACAATCGTGAACATCATCAAACCCAGTGATTTCAAACGCCCAGACGCTAATTATTACAGCAATTCATTTGTTGATGTGAGAAAAAATGAGAAGGACATTGCAGTACCACTCAATCTATACCTGGGCACCGCTGAAACCAAACCAAAAGAATTCACGGTGGCTAGGTAGGACTATTTT
Organism: Manis pentadactyla; assembly: GCF_030020395.1. Classification (NCBI taxonomy): domain Eukaryota; kingdom Metazoa; phylum Chordata; class Mammalia; order Pholidota; family Manidae; genus Manis; species Manis pentadactyla. The sequence goes on along the minus strand of NC_080027.1, from coordinate 129,855,439 downwards.
CTAGTGATTGTCTCTGGGGACTCAAAAAGAATCCATTTGTTTCTTTGCTTCTCAGATTCACTTGTATTGTGTACCTGTCCCCGCCCCTCCAGCTTGTAGTTTGTCTGTGTCCTTGGATCTCAAGTGAGTCTCCAGTAAGGGAGCACGTAGGTGATCTTGAGTTTTCACCAGTTCTTCTAACTCTGTGTCTTTTGATTGGAGCAGTCAAAGCCTGTACTTTTATTCTGATAATTGAGAGCTATGCTCTTACTGCATTTTGAAATTTTTTTTTGTTCTCATTAATATACAATCACATGCAGAACATTATGTTTACTAGTGTACCCCCTTCACCAAGTCCTCGCCATATCCCAGTTACAGTCGCTCTCCGTCAGCGTGTAGTAAGATGCTGTAGAATCACTACTTGTCTTCTCTGTGTTGTATAGCCCTGCCCATGACCCTACAACCTACACATTATTCATGCTAATCCTAATGCCCCCATTCTTTTTCCCCGCCCTTATCACTCCCTTGCCACAAACCCTACCCAGTCCCTTTCTCTTTGGTAACTGTTAGTCCACTCTCAGGTACTGTGTGTCTGCTGCTGTTTTTTCCTTCAGTTTTTCTTTGCTATCGTACTCCACACATGAGTGAAATCATTTGGTACATGTATTTCTCCGACTGGCCTATTTGACTGAGCATAATACCCTCTTGCTCCATCCACGTTATTGCCAATGATAGGATTTGTTTTCTTCTTTTGGCTGCTTACTGCACTTTTTAAACTGGATTTTATTCTTCTTTTTTGTTTGTTGTTTCGCTATGTGCTTCAACCATTGCTCTCATGGTTATGAGCAATAGCTTTGTGTTAATTGATATGTACCTATATCTATCTATCTTTCTGTCTATCTATCAATCAATCAATCATCTATTTCTCTGTCCATCTGTCTTTGTGTAGAGAACAGTTAACCACATAGCCTATGTCACTTTCCTACATTATGCTTCCAAAAATCCTGCAAGGTAACTAGGCTGTATGGAGTGCACTTTCTTCACCAAGACACTTGCAGGTCGTGTCGGCAGTGTGTACTACAAAACCAGTAAATGGTTGTGCAGGGACATGAACCCGTGTCTCTATCCTCAGTCCACTTTCATCTCATTCTCACTTGCTGTCTGTATTTAGCCACATTCATTGACTAAGTGCTCCCTGAAGACCACAAGTATCCTTCCTCTGGGCCTGTTGTCGACAGAAAAGTACACTTGCTGCTTTGCTCACCACCACGTTTGAAGGACATCGGCATGATCACTGCTGACAGGACAGAGGGTCAAATAAAAAGGAACACCAATTTCAAGACAGGAGCAGTTGGGAGCTAAGAGTGTATTGTGGAGTGACGTGTTTATTTGATTGTCCAAACTTCCCTCTTTAGGTGGTTATTACTTCACATTCGTGAAGATCATAAAACCCACCGATTTCATAGGCCCAGATGCTTGTTATTACAGCAACTCAGTTATTGAGGTGAGAGAAAATGGGAAGGACGTTGCTGCACCACTAAATCTATGGCTGGGCCCTGCTGAAAACAAACAAAAAGAATTCACGGTTTCCAGATAAGGCTATTTTCTACTGACTGTCTCTGGGGGCTCAAACAGAATCCATTTGTTTAACTGTTTGTTTTTCAGTTTCACTCGTGTAGGGTACTTGTCCCCACACCTTCAGCTTGTAGTTTGTCTGTGTCCTTGGATCTCCTGTGAGTCTCCTGTAAGGAATCACGTAGGTTTCTTGAGTTTTTATCCGTTCTTTTAACCCTGTGTCTTTTGTTTGCAGCACTCAGAGCCTGAGCTTTTATTCTGATGATTCAGAGCTGTGCCCTTATTGCACTTAAAAATGTTTTTTTATTGTCATTAGTCTACAATCATGTGAAGAACATTATGTTTACTCTGCTCCCCCTTCACCAAGTCCCCCCCGAAAATCCTCTTCAGTCGCTGTCCATCAGCGAGTAGTAAGATGCTATATAATCTCTACTAGTCTTCTCTGTGTTGTACAGCACTCATCATGCCCCACCGACCCCACGCAATATACATGCTTATCCTAATGAACCCATTCTTTCTCCCCGCACTTATCCATCCCCTCAGAACCACCCAGCCCTTTGGCAACTTTTAGTCAACTCTCGGGTTCTGTGAGTCCGCTGCTGTTTTATTCCTTCAGTTTTTCTTTGTTGTTATACTCCACACATGAGTGAAATCTTTTGATACTTGTCTTTCTCCGCCTGACCTATTTCTCTGAACATACTACCGTCTAGCTCCATCCACGTCATTGCAAATGGTAGGATTTGTTTTCTTCTTATGGCTGCTTACTGCACTTTGTAAACTGGATTTCATTCTTCCTTTTTGTTTGAAGTTTAGCTATGTGCTTTCACCATTCACTTCCTGGGTATGAGCAACAGCTTTGTGTCAATCGATATGTATCTGTATCTGTCTATCGTTCTGTCTGTCTGTAAATCTATCTATCGTTCTATATATCCTTCTATCTATCTCTCTGTCCTTCTCTTTATTTATCTATCCATCTATCTAGCTTCCTATCGTCTATCATGTGTATCATCTATCTATCTATCATCTGTCATCTATCTATCTGTCTATCTATGAATCAATCATCTTTCTGTCTGCCCATCTATCCTTATGTACAGAAAAGTTAACAACACCACCTATGTCACTTCCCTACATTATGCTTCCAAAAATATTGCAAGGTCACTAGGCCGTAGGGAGAGCACTGGGCTCACTGAGACAATTGCAGATCGAGTCAGCCGCGTGTGCTTACAAAACCAGTAAATGGTGCAGGGACTTGAACCCGTATCTCTGTCCTCTGTCCTCTTAAACCTCCTTCTCGCTTGCTAACTGTATTTAGCCACATTCATTGACTAAGTGCTCACTGAAGACCACAAGTATACTTCATCTGTGCCTGTTGTAGACAGAAAAGTATACTTGGTGCTTTACTCACCACCGTGTTTGACGGACATTGGCGTGTTCGCCACTGATAGAAGGAGGGACAAATTAAAAGGAACACCTATTTCTAGACAGGAGCATTTGGGAGCAAAGTGTGTGTTGTGGAGAGACGTGTTTGGTTGAGTGTCCAAACTTCCCTCTTTATGTGGTTATTACTTCTTTACAATCGTGAACATCATCAAACCCAGTGATTTCAAACGCCCAGACGCTAATTATTACAGCAATTCATTTGTTGATGTGAGAAAAAATGAGAAGGACATTGCAGTACCACTCAATCTATACCTGGGCACCGCTGAAACCAAACCAAAAGAATTCACGGTGGCTAGGTAGGACTATTTTCTAGTGATTGTCTCTGGGGACTCAAAAAGAATCCATTTGTTTCTTTGCTTCTCAGATTCACTTGTATAGTGTACCTGTCCCCGCCCCTCCAGCTTGTAGTTTGTCTGTGTCCTTGGATCTCAAGTGAGTCTCCAGTAAGGGAGCACGTAGGTGATCTTGAGTTTTCACCAGTTCTTCTAACTCTGTGTCTTTTGATTGGAGCAGTCAAAGCCTGTACTTTTATTCTGATATTTGAGAGCTATGCTCTTACTGCACTTTGAAATTTTTGTTTGTTCTCATTAATATACAATCACATGCAGAACATTATGTTTACTAGTGTACCCCCTTCACCAAGTCCTCGCCATATCCCAGTTACAGTCGCTCTCCGTCAGCGTGTAGTAAGATGCTGTAGAATCACTACTTGTCTTCTCTGTGATGTATAGCCCTGCCCATGACCCTACAACCTACACATTATTCATGCTAATCCTAATGCCCCCATTCTTTTTCCCCGCCCTTATCACTCCCTTGCCACAAACCCTACCCAGTCCCTTTCTCTTTGGTAACTGTTAGTCCACTCTCGGGTACTGTGTGTCTGCTGCTGTTTTTTCCTTCAGTTTTTCTTTGCTATCGTACTCCACACATGAGTGAAATCATTTGGTACATGTATTTCTCCGACTGGCCTATTTGACTGAGCATAATACCCTCTTGCTCCATCCACGTTATTGCCAATGATAGGATTTGTTTTCTTCTTTTGGCTGCTTACTGCACTTTTTAAACTGGATTTTATTCTTCTTTTTTGTTTGTTGTTTCGCTATGTGCTTCAACCATTGCTCTCATGGTTATGAGCAATAGCTTTGTGTTAATTGATATGTACCTATATCTATCTATCTTTCTGTCTATCTATCAATCAATCAATCATCTATTTCTCTGTCCATCTGTCTTTGTGTAGAGAACAGTTAACCACATAGCCTATGTCACTTTCCTACATTATGCTTCCAAAAATCCTGCAAGGTAACTAGGCTGTATGGAGTGCACTTTCTTCACCAAGACACTTGCAGGTCGTGTCGGCAGTGTGTACTACAAAACCAGTAAATGGTTGTGCAGGGACATGAACCCGTGTCTCTATCCTCAGTCCACTTTCATCTCATTCTCACTTGCTGTCTGTATTTAGCCACATTCATTGACTAAGTGCTCCCTGAAGACCACAAGTATCCTTCCTCTGGGCCTGTTGTCGACAGAAAAGTACACTTGCTGCTTTGCTCACCACCACGTTTGAAGGACATCGGCATGATCACTGCTGACAGGACAGAGGGTCAAATAAAAAGGAACACCAATTTCTAGACAGGAGCAGTTGGGAGCTAAGAGTGTATTGTGGAGTGACGTGTTTATTTGATTGTCCAAACTTCCCTCTTTAGGTGGTTATTACTTCACATTCGTGAAGATCATAAAACCCACCGATTTCATAGGCCCAGATGCTTGTTATTACAGCAACTCATTTATTGAGGTGAGAGAAAATGGGAAGGACGTTGCTGCACCACTAAATCTATGGCTGGGCCCTGCTGAAAACAAACAAAAAGAATTCATGGTGGCCAGATAGGGCTATTTTCTACTGACTGTCTCTGGGGGCTCAAACAGAATCCATTTGTTTAACTGTTTGTTTTTCAGTTTCACTCGTGTAGGGTACTTGTCCCCACACCTTCAGCTTGTAGTTTGTCTGTGTCCTTGGATCTCCTGTGAGTCTCCTGTAAGGAATCACGTAGGTTTCTTGAGTTTTTATCCGTTCTTTTAACCCTGTGTCTTTTGTTTGCAGCACTCAGAGCCTGACCTTTTATTCTGATGATTCAGAGCTGTGCCCTTATTGCACTTAAAAATGTTTTTTTATTGTCATTAGTCTACAATCATGTGAAGAACATTATGTTTACTCTGCTCCCCCTTCACCAAGTCCCCCCCGAAAATCCTCTTCAGTCTCTGTCCATCAGCGAGTAGTAAGATGCTATATAATCTCTACTAGTCTTCTCTGTGTTGTACAGCACTCATCATGCCCCACCGACCCCACGCAATATACATGCTTATCCTAATGAACCCATTCTTTCTCCCCGCACTTATCCATCCCCTCAGAACCACCCAGCCCTTTGGCAACTTTTAGTCAACTCTCGGGTTCTGTGAGTCCGCTGCTGTTTTATTCCTTCAGTTTTTCTTTGTTGTTATACTCCACACATGAGTGAAATCTTTTGATACTTGTCTTTCTCCGCCTGACCTATTTCTCTGAACATACTACCGTCTAGCTCCATCCACGTCATTGCAAATGGTAGGATTTGTTTTCTTCTTATGGCTGCTTACTGCACTTTGTAAACTGGATTTCATTCTTCCTTTTTGTTTGAAGTTTAGCTATGTGCTTTCACCATTCACTTCCTGGGTATGAGCAACAGCTTTGTGTCAATCGATATGTATCTGTATCTGTCTATCGTTCTGTCTGTCTGTAAATCTATCTATCGTTCTATATATCCTTCTATCTATCTCTCTGTCCTTCTCTTTATTTATCTATCCATCTATCTAGCTTCCTATCGTCTATCATGTGTATCATCTATCTATCTATGATCTGTCATCTATCTATCTGTCTATCTATGAATCAATCATCTTTCTGTCTGCCCATCTATCCTTATGTACAGAAAAGTTAACAACACCACCTATGTCACTTCCCTACATTATGCTTCCAAAAATATTGCAAGGTCACTAGGCCGTAGGGAGAGCACTGGGCTCACTGAGACAATTGCAGATCGAGTCAGCCGCGTGTGCTTACAAAACCAGTAAATGGTGCAGGGACTTGAACCCGTATCTCTGTCCTCTGTCCTCTTAAACCTCCTTCTCGCTTGCTAACTGTATTTAGCCACATTCATTGACTAAGTGCTCACTGAAGACCACAAGTATACTTCATCTGTGCCTGTTGTAGACAGAAAAGTATACTTGGTGCTTTACTCACCACCGTGTTTGACGGACATTGGCGTGTTCGCCACTGATAGAAGGAGGGACAAATTAAAAGGAACACCTATTTCTAGACAGGAGCATTTGGGAGCAAAGTGTGTGTTGTGGAGAGACGTGTTTGGTTGAGTGTCCAAACTTCCCTCTTTATGTGGTTATTACTTCTTTACAATCGTGAACATCATCAAACCCAGTGATTTCAAACGCCCAGACGCTAATTATTACAGCAATTCATTTGTTGATGTGAGAAAAAATGAGAAGGACATTGCAGTACCACTCAATCTATACCTGGGCACCGCTGAAACCAAACCAAAAGAATTCACGGTGGCTAGGTAGGACTATTTTCTAGTGATTGTCTCTGGGGACGCAAAAAGAATCCATTTGTTTCTTTGCTTCTCAGATTCACTTGTATAGTGTACCTGTCCCCGCCCCTCCAGCTTGTAGTTTGTCTGTGTCCTTGGATCTCAAGTGAGTCTCCAGTAAGGGAGCACGTAGGTGATCTTGAGTTTTCACCAGTTCTTCTAACTCTGTGTCTTTTGATTGGAGCAGTCAAAGCCTGTACTTTTATTCTGATATTTGAGAGCTATGCTCTTACTGCACTTTGAAATTTTTTTTTGTTCTCATTAATATACAATCACATGCAGAACATTATGTTTACTAGTGTACCCCCTTCACCAAGTCCTCGCCATATCCCAGTTACAGTCGCTCTCCGTCAGCGTGTAGTAAGATGCTGTAGAATCACTACTTGTCTTCTCTGTGTTGTATAGCCCTGCCCATGACCCTACAACCTACACATTATTCATGCTAATCCTAATGCCCCCATTCTTTTTCCCCGCCCTTATCACTCCCTTGCCACAAACCATACCCAGTCCCTTTCTCTTTGGTAACTGTTAGTCCACTCTCGGGTACTGTGTGTCTGCTGCTGTTTTTTCCTTCAGTTTTTCTTTGCTATCGTACTCCACACATGAGTGAAATCATTTGGTACATGTATTTCTCCGACTGGCCTATTTGACTGAGCATAATACCCTCTAGCTCCATCCACGTTATTGCCAATGATAGGATTTGTTTTCTTCTTTTGGCTGCTTACTGCACTTTTTAAACTGGATTTTATTCTTCTTTTTTGTTTGTTGTTTCGCTATGTGCTTCAACCATTGCTCTCATGGTTATGAGCAATAGCTTTGTGTTAATTGATATGTACCTATATCTATCTATCCTTCTGTCTGTCAATCAATCAATCATCTATTTCTCTGTCCATCTGTCTTTGTGTAGAGAACAGTTAACCACATAGCCTATGTCACTTTCCTACATTATGCTTCCAAAAATCCTGCAAGGTAACTAGGCTGTATGGAGTGCACTTTCTTCACCAAGACACTTGCAGGTCGTGTCGGCAGTGTGTACTACAAAACCAGTAAATGGTTGTGCAGGGACATGAACCCGTGTCTCTATCCTCAGTCCACTTTCATCTCATTCTCACTTGCTGTCTGTATTTAGCCACATTCATTGACTAAGTGCTCCCTGAAGACCACAAGTATCCTTCCTCTGGGCCTGTTGTCGACAGAAAAGTACACTTGCTGCTTTGCTCACCACCACGTTTGAAGGACATCGGCATGATCACTGCTGACAGGACAGAGGGTCAAATAAAAAGGAACACCAATTTCTAGACAGGAGCAGTTGGGAGCTAAGAGTGTATTGTGGAGTGACGTGTTTATTTGATTGTCCAAACTTCCCTCTTTAGGTGGTTATTACTTCACATTCGTGAAGATCATAAAACCCACCGATTTCATAGGCCCAGATGCTTGTTATTACAGCAACTCATTTATTGAGGTGAGAGAAAATGGGAAGGACGTTGCTGCACCACTAAATCTATGGCTGGGCCCTGCTGAAAACAAACAAAAAGAATTCACGGTGGCGAGATAGGGCTATTTTCTACTGACTGTCTCTGGGGGCTCAAACAGAATCCATTTGTTTAACTGTTTGTTTTTCAGTTTCACTCGTGTAGGGTACTTGTCCCCACACCTTCAGCTTGTAGTTTGTCTGTGTCCTTGGATCTCCTGTGAGTCTCCTGTAAGGAATCACGTAGGTTTCTTGAGTTTTTATCCGTTCTTTTAACCCTGTGTCTTTTGTTTGCAGCACTCAGAGCCTGACCTTTTATTCTGATGATTCAGAGCTGTGCCCTTATTGCACTTAAAAATGTTTTTTTATTGTCATTAGTCTACAATCATGTGAAGAACATTATGTTTACTCTGCTCCCCCTTCACCAAGTCCCCCCCGAAAATCCTCTTCAGTCGCTGTCCATCAGCGAGTAGTAAGATGCTATATAATCTCTACTAGTCTTCTCTGTGTTGTACAGCACTCATCATGCCCCACCGACCCCACGCAATATACATGCTTATCCTAATGAACCCATTCTTTCTCCCCGCACTTATCCATCCCCTCAGAACCACCCAGCCCTTTGGCAACTTTTAGTCAACTCTCGGGTTCTGTGAGTCCGCTGCTGTTTTATTCCTTCAGTTTTTCTTTGTTGTTATACTCCACACATGAGTGAAATCTTTTGATACTTGTCTTTCTCCGCCTGACCTATTTCTCTGAACATACTACCGTCTAGCTCCATCCACGTCATTGCAAATGGTAGGATTTGTTTTCTTCTTATGGCTGCTTACTGCACTTTGTAAACTGGATTTCATTCTTCCTTTTTGTTTGAAGTTTAGCTATGTGCTTTCACCATTCACTTCCTGGGTATGAGCAACAGCTTTGTGTCAATCGATATGTATCTGTATCTGTCTATCGTTCTGTCTGTCTGTAAATCTATCTATCGTTCTATATATCCTTCTATCTATCTCTCTGTCCTTCTCTTTATTTATCTATCCATCTATCTAGCTTCCTATCGTCTATCATGTGTATCATCTATCTATCTATGATCTGTCATCTATCTATCTGTCTATCTATGAATCAATCATCTTTCTGTCTGCCCATCTATCCTTATGTACAGAAAAGTTAACAACACCACCTATGTCACTTCCCTACATTATGCTTCCAAAAATATTGCAAGGTCACTAGGCCGTAGGGAGAGCACTGGGCTCACTGAGACAATTGCAGATCGAGTCAGCCGCGTGTGCTTACAAAACCAGTAAATGGTGCAGGGACTTGAACCCGTATCTCTGTCCTCTGTCCTCTTAAACCTCCTTCTCGCTTGCTAACTGTATTTAGCCACATTCATTGACTAAGTGCTCACTGAAGACCACAAGTATACTTCATCTGTGCCTGTTGTAGACAGAAAAGTATACTTGGTGCTTTACTCACCACCGTGTTTGACGGACATTGGCGTGTTCGCCACTGATAGAAGGAGGGACAAATTAAAAGGAACACCTATTTCTAGACAGGAGCATTTGGGAGCAAAGTGTGTGTTGTGGAGAGACGTGTTTGGTTGAGTGTCCAAACTTCCCTCTTTATGTGGTTATTACTTCTTTACAATCGTGAACATCATCAAACCCAGTGATTTCAAACGCCCAGACGCTAATTATTACAGCAATTCATTTGTTGATGTGAGAAAAAATGAGAAGGACATTGCAGTACCACTCAATCTATACCTGGGCACCGCTGAAACCAAACCAAAAGAATTCACGGTGGCTAGGTAGGACTATTTTCTAGTGATTGTCTCTGGGGACTCAAAAAGAATCCATTTGTTTCTTTGCTTCTCAGATTCACTTGTATAGTGTACCTGTCCCCGCCCCTCCAGCTTGTAGTTTGTCTGTGTCCTTGGATCTCAAGTGAGTCTCCAGTAAGGGAGCACGTAGGTGATCTTGAGTTTTCACCAGTTCTTCTAACTCTGTGTCTTTTGATTGGAGCAGTCAAAGCCTGTACTTTTATTCTGATATTTGAGAGCTATGCTCTTACTGCACTTTGAAATTTTTTTTTGTTCTCATTAATATACAATCACATGCAGAACATTATGTTTACTAGTGTACCCCCTTCACCAAGTCCTCGCCATATCCCAGTTACAGTCGCTCTCCGTCAGCGTGTAGTAAGATGCTGTAGAATCACTACTTGTCTTCTCTGTGATGTATAGCCCTGCCCATGACCCTACAACCTACACATTATTCATGCTAATCCTAATGCCCCCATTCTTTTTCCAAGCCCTTATCCCTCCCTTGCCACAAACCCTACCCAGTCCCTTTCTCTTTGGTAACTGTTAGTCCACTCTCGGGTACTGTGTGTCTGCTGCTGTTTTTTCCTTCAGTTTTTCTTTGCTATCGTACTCCACACATGAGTGAAATCATTTGGTACATGTATTTCTCCGACTGGCCTATTTGACTGAGCATAATACCCTCTTGCTCCATCCACGTTATTGCCAATGATAGGATTTGTTTTCTTCTTTTGGCTGCTTACTGCACTTTTTAAACTGGATTTTATTCTTCTTTTTTGTTTGTTGTTTCGCTATGTGCTTCAACCATTGCTCTCATGGTTATGAGCAATAGCTTTGTGTTAATTGATATGTACCTATATCTATCTATCTTTCTGTCTATCTATCAATCAATCAATCATCTATTTCTCTGTCCATCTGTCTTTGTGTAGAGAACAGTTAACCACATAGCCTATGTCACTTTCCTACATTATGCTTCCAAAAATCCTGCAAGGTAACTAGGCTGTATGGAGTGCACTTTCTTCACCAAGACACTTGCAGGTCGTGTCGGCAGTGTGTACTACAAAACCAGTAAATGGTTGTGCAGGGACATGAACCCGTGTCTCTATCCTCAGTCCACTTTCATCTCATTCTCACTTGCTGTCTGTATTTAGCCACATTCATTGACTAAGTGCTCCCTGAAGACCACAAGTATCCTTCCTCTGGGCCTGTTGTCGACAGAAAAGTACACTTGCTGCTTTGCTCACCACCACGTTTGAAGGACATCGGCATGATCACTGCTGACAGGACAGAGGGTCAAATAAAAAGGAACACCAATTTCTAGACAGGAGCAGTTGGGAGCTAAGAGTGTATTGTGGAGTGACGTGTTTATTTGATTGTCCAAACTTCCCTCTTTAGGTGGTTATTACTTCACATTCGTGAAGATCATAAAACCCACCGATTTCATAGGCCCAGATGCTTGTTATTACAGCAACTCATTTATTGAGGTGAGAGAAAATGGGAAGGACGTTGCTGCACCACTAAATCTATGGCTGGGCCCTGCTGAAAACAAACAAAAAGAATTCACGGTGGCCAGATAGGGCTATTTTCTACTGACTGTCTCTGGGGGCTCAAACAGAATCCATTTGTTTAACTGTTTGTTTTTCAGTTTCACTCGTGTAGGGTACTTGTCCCCACACCTTCAGCTTGTAGTTTGTCTGTGTCCTTGGATCTCCTGTGAGTCTCCTGTAAGGAATCACGTAGGTTTCTTGAGTTTTTATCCGTTCTTTTAACCCTGTGTCTTTTGTTTGCAGCACTCAGAGCCTGACCTTTTATTCTGATGATTCAGAGCTGTGCCCTTATTGCACTTAAAAATGTTTTTTTATTGTCATTAGTCTACAATCATGTGAAGAACATTATGTTTACTCTGCTCCCCCTTCACCAAGTCCCCCCCGAAAATCCTCTTCAGTCGCTGTCCATCAGCGAGTAGTAAGATGCTATATAATCTCTACTAGTCTTCTCTGTGTTGTACAGCACTCATCATGCCCCACCGACCCCACGCAATATACATGCTTATCCTAATGAACCCATTCTTTCTCCCCGCACTTATCCATCCCCTCAGAACCACCCAGCCCTTTGGCAACTTTTAGTCAACTCTCGGGTTCTGTGAGTCCGCTGCTGTTTTATTCCTTCAGTTTTTCTTTGTTGTTATACTCCACACATGAGTGAAATCTTTTGATACTTGTCTTTCTCCGCCTGACCTATTTCTCTGAACATACTACCGTCTAGCTCCATCCACGTCATTGCAAATGGTAGGATTTGTTTTCTTCTTATGGCTGCTTACTGCACTTTGTAAACTGGATTTCATTCTTCCTTTTTGTTTGAAGTTTAGCTATGTGCTTTCACCATTCACTTCCTGGGTATGAGCAACAGCTTTGTGTCAATCGATATGTATCTGTATCTGTCTATCGTTCTGTCTGTCTGTAAATCTATCTATCGTTCTATATATCCTTCTATCTATCTCTCTGTCCTTCTCTTTATTTATCTATCCATCTATCTAGCTTCCTATCGTCTATCATGTGTATCATCTATCTATCTATGATCTGTCATCTATCTATCTGTCTATCTATGAATCAATCATCTTTCTGTCTGCCCATCTATCCTTATGTACAGAAAAGTTAACAACACCACCTATGTCACTTCCCTACATTATGCTTCCAAAAATATTGCAAGGTCACTAGGCCGTAGGGAGAGCACTGGGCTCACTGAGACAATTGCAGATCGAGTCAGCCGCGTGTGCTTACAAAACCAGTAAATGGTGCAGGGACTTGAACCCGTATCTCTGTCCTCTGTCCTCTTAAACCTCCTTCTCGCTTGCTAACTGTATTTAGCCACATTCATTGACTAAGTGCTCACTGAAGACCACAAGTATACTTCATCTGTGCCTGTTGTAGACAGAAAAGTATACTTGGTGCTTTACTCACCACCGTGTTTGACGGACATTGGCGTGTTCGCCACTGATAGAAGGAGGGACAAATTAAAAGGAACACCTATTTCTAGACAGGAGCATTTGGGAGCAAAGTGTGTGTTGTGGAGAGACGTGTTTGGTTGAGTGTCCAAACTTCCCTCTTTATGTGGTTATTACTTCTTTACAATCGTGAACATCATCAAACCCAGTGATTTCAAACGCCCAGACGCTAATTATTACAGCAATTCATTTGTTGATGTGAGAAAAAATGAGAAGGACATTGCAGTACCACTCAATCTATACCTGGGCACCGCTGAAACCAAACCAAAAGAATTCACGGTGGCTAGGTAGGACTATTTTCTAGTGATTGTCTCTGGGGACTCAAAAAGAATCCATTTGTTTCTTTGCTTCTCAGATTCACTTGTATAGTGTACCTGTCCCCGCCCCTCCAGCTTGTAGTTTGTCTGTGTCCTTGGATCTCAAGTGAGTCTCCAGTAAGGGAGCACGTAGGTGATCTTGAGTTTTCACCAGTTCTTCTAACTCTGTGTCTTTTGATTGGAGCAGTCAAAGCCTGTACTTTTATTCTGATATTTGAGAGCTATGCTCTTACTGCACTTTGAAATTTTTTTTTGTTCTCATTAATATACAATCACATGCAGAACATTATGTTTACTAGTGTACCCCCTTCACCAAGTCCTCGCCATATCCCAGTTACAGTCGCTCTCCGTCAGCGTGTAGTAAGATGCTGTAGAATCACTACTTGTCTTCTCTGTGTTGTATAGCCCTGCCCATGACCCTACAACCTACACATTATTCATGCTAATCCTAATGCCCCCATTCTTTTTCCCCGCCCTTATCACTCCCTTGCCACAAACCCTACCCAGTCCCTTTCTCTTTGGTAACTGTTAGTCCACTCTCGGGTACTGTGTGTCTGCTGCTGTTTTTTCCTTCAGTTTTTCTTTGCTATCGTACTCCACACATGAGTGAAATCATTTGGTACATGTATTTCTCCGACTGGCCTATTTGACTGAGCATAATACCCTCCAGCTCCATCCACGTTATTGCCAATGATAGGATTTGTTTTCTTCTTTTGGCTGCTTACTGCACTTTTTAAACTGGATTTTATTCTTCTTTTTTGTTTGTTGTTTCGCTATGTGCTTCAACCATTGCTCTCATGGTTATGAGCAATAGCTTTGTGTTAATTGATATGTACCTATATCTATCTATCCTTCTGTCTGTCAATCAATCAATCATCTATTTCTCTGTCCATCTGTCTTTGTGTAGAGAACAGTTAACCACATAGCCTATGTCACTTTCCTACATTATGCTTCCAAAAATCCTGCAAGGTAACTAGGCTGTATGGAGTGCACTTTCTTCACCAAGACACTTGCAGGTCGTGTCGGCAGTGTGTACTACAAAACCAGTAAATGGTTGTGCAGGGACATGAACCCGTGTCTCTATCCTCAGTCCACTTTCATCTCATTCTCACTTGCTGTCTGTATTTAGCCACATTCATTGACTAAGTGCTCCCTGAAGACCACAAGTATCCTTCCTCTGGGCCTGTTGTCGACAGAAAAGTACACTTGCTGCTTTGCTCACCACCACGTTTGAAGGACATCGGCATGATCACTGCTGACAGGACAGAGGGTCAAATAAAAAGGAACACCAATTTCTAGACAGGAGCAGTTGGGAGCTAAGAGTGTATTGTGGAGTGACGTGTTTATTTGATTGTCCAAACTTCCCTCTTTAGGTGGTTATTACTTCACATTCGTGAAGATCATAAAACCCACCGATTTCATAGGCCCAGATGCTTGTTATTACAGCAACTCATTTATTGAGGTGAGAGAAAATGGGAAGGACGTTGCTGCACCACTAAATCTATGGCTGGGCCCTGCTGAAAACAAACAAAAAGAATTCACGGTGGCCAGATAGGGCTATTTTCTACTGACTGTCTCTGGGGGCTCAAACAGAATCCATTTGTTTAACTGTTTGTTTTTCAGCTTCACTCGTGTAGGGTACTTGTCCCCACACCTTCAGCTTGTAGTTTGTCTGTGTCCTTGGATCTCCTGTGAGTCTCCTGTAAGGAATCACGTAGGTTTCTTGAGTTTTTATCCGTTCTTTTAACCCTGTGTCTTTTGTTTGCAGCACTCAGAGCCTGACCTTTTATTCTGATGATTCAGAGCTGTGCCCTTATTGCACTTAAAAATGTTTTTTTATTGTCATTAGTCTACAATCATGTGAAGAACATTATGTTTACTCTGCTCCCCCTTCACCAAGTCCCCCCCGAAAATCCTCTTCAGTCGCTGTCCATCAGCGAGTAGTAAGATGCTATATAATCTCTACTAGTCTTCTCTGTGTTGTACAGCACTCATCATGCCCCACCGACCCCACGCAATATACATGCTTATCCTAATGAACCCATTCTTTCTCCCCGCACTTATCCATCCCCTCAGAACCACCCAGCCCTTTGGCAACTTTTAGTCAACTCTCGGGTTCTGTGAGTCCGCTGCTGTTTTATTCCTTCAGTTTTTCTTTGTTGTTATACTCCACACATGAGTGAAATCTTTTGATACTTGTCTTTCTCCGCCTGACCTATTTCTCTGAACATACTACCGTCTAGCTCCATCCACGTCATTGCAAATGGTAGGATTTGTTTTCTTCTTATGGCTGCTTACTGCACTTTGTAAACTGGATTTCATTCTTCCTTTTTGTTTGAAGTTTAGCTATGTGCTTTCACCATTCACTTCCTGGGTATGAGCAACAGCTTTGTGTCAATCGATATGTATCTGTATCTGTCTATCGTTCTGTCTGTCTGTAAATCTATCTATCGTTCTATATATCCTTCTATCTATCTCTCTGTCCTTCTCTTTATTTATCTATCCATCTATCTAGCTTCCTATCGTCTATCATGTGTATCATCTATCTATCTATGATCTGTCATCTATCTATCTGTCTATCTATGAATCAATCATCTTTCTGTCTGCCCATCTATCCTTATGTACAGAAAAGTTAACAACACCACCTATGTCACTTCCCTACATTATGCTTCCAAAAATATTGCAAGGTCACTAGGCCGTAGGGAGAGCACTGGGCTCACTGAGACAATTGCAGATCGAGTCAGCCGCGTGTGCTTACAAAACCAGTAAATGGTGCAGGGACTTGAACCCGTATCTCTGTCCTCTGTCCTCTTAAACCTCCTTCTCGCTTGCTAACTGTATTTAGCCACATTCATTGACTAAGTGCTCACTGAAGACCACAAGTATACTTCATCTGTGCCTGTTGTAGACAGAAAAGTATACTTGGTGCTTTACTCACCACCGTGTTTGACGGACATTGGCGTGTTCGCCACTGATAGAAGGAGGGACAAATTAAAAGGAACACCTATTTCTAGACAGGAGCATTTGGGAGCAAAGTGTGTGTTGTGGAGAGACGTGTTTGGTTGAGTGTCCAAACTTCCCTCTTTATGTGGTTATTACTTCTTTACAATCGTGAACATCATCAAACCCAGTGATTTCAAACGCCCAGACGCTAATTATTACAGCAATTCATTTGTTGATGTGAGAAAAAATGAGAAGGACATTGCAGTACCACTCAATCTATACCTGGGCACCGCTGAAACCAAACCAAAAGAATTCACGGTGGCTAGGTAGGACTATTTTCTAGTGATTGTCTCTGGGGACTCAAAAAGAATCCATTTGTTTCTTTGCTTCTCAGATTCACTTGTATAGTGTACCTGTCCCCGCCCCTCCAGCTTGTAGTTTGTCTGTGTCCTTGGATCTCAAGTGAGTCTCCAGTAAGGGAGCACGTAGGTGATCTTGAGTTTTCACCAGTTCTTCTAACTCTGTGTCTTTTGATTGGAGCAGTCAAAGCCTGTACTTTTATTCTGATATTTGAGAGCTATGCTCTTACTGCACTTTGAAATTTTTTTTTGTTCTCATTAATATACAATCACATGCAGAACATTATGTTTACTAGTGTACCCCCTTCACCAAGTCCTCGCCATATCCCAGTTACAGTCGCTCTCCGTCAGCGTGTAGTAAGATGCTGTAGAATCACTACTTGTCTTCTCTGTGTTGTATAGCCCTGCCCATGACCCTACAACCTACACATTATTCATGCTAATCCTAATGCCCCCATTCTTTTTCCCCGCCCTTATCACTCCCTTGCCACAAACCCTACCCAGTCCCTTTCTCTTTGGTAACTGTTAGTCCACTCTCGGGTACTGTGTGTCTGCTGCTGTTTTTTCCTTCAGTTTTTCTTTGCTATCGTACTCCACACATGAGTGAAATCATTTGGTACATGTATTTCTCCGACTGGCCTATTTGACTGAGCATAATACCCTCCAGCTCCATCCACGTTATTGCCAATGATAGGATTTGTTTTCTTCTTTTGGCTGCTTACTGCACTTTTTAAACTGGATTTTATTCTTCTTTTTTGTTTGTTGTTTCGCTATGTGCTTCAACCATTGCTCTCATGGTTATGAGCAATAGCTTTGTGTTAATTGATATGTACCTATATCTATCTATCCTTCTGTCTGTCAATCAATCAATCATCTATTTCTCTGTCCATCTGTCTTTGTGTAGAGAACAGTTAACCACATAGCCTATGTCACTTTCCTACATTATGCTTCCAAAAATCCTGCAAGGTAACTAGGCTGTATGGAGTGCACTTTCTTCACCAAGACACTTGCAGGTCGTGTCGGCAGTGTGTACTACAAAACCAGTAAATGGTTGTGCAGGGACATGAACCCGTGTCTCTATCCTCAGTCCACTTTCATCTCATTCTCACTTGCTGTCTGTATTTAGCCACATTCATTGACTAAGTGCTCCCTGAAGACCACAAGTATCCTTCCTCTGGGCCTGTTGTCGACAGAAAAGTACACTTGCTGCTTTGCTCACCACCACGTTTGAAGGACATCGGCATGATCACTGCTGACAGGACAGAGGGTCAAATAAAAAGGAACACCAATTTCTAGACAGGAGCAGTTGGGAGCTAAGAGTGTATTGTGGAGTGACGTGTTTATTTGATTGTCCAAACTTCCCTCTTTAGGTGGTTATTACTTCACATTCGTGAAGATCATAAAACCCACCGATTTCATAGGCCCAGATGCTTGTTATTACAGCAACTCATTTATTGAGGTGAGAGAAAATGGGAAGGACGTTGCTGCACCACTAAATCTATGGCTGGGCCCTGCTGAAAACAAACAAAAAGAATTCACGGTGGCCAGATAGGGCTATTTTCTACTGACTGTCTCTGGGGGCTCAAACAGAATCCATTTGTTTAACTGTTTGTTTTTCAGCTTCACTCGTGTAGGGTACTTGTCCCCACACCTTCAGCTTGTAGTTTGTCTGTGTCCTTGGATCTCCTGTGAGTCTCCTGTAAGGAATCACGTAGGTTTCTTGAGTTTTTATCCGTTCTTTTAACCCTGTGTCTTTTGTTTGCAGCACTCAGAGCCTGACCTTTTATTCTGATGATTCAGAGCTGTGCCCTTATTGCACTTAAAAATGTTTTTTTATTGTCATTAGTCTACAATCATGTGAAGAACATTATGTTTACTCTGCTCCCCCTTCACCAAGTCCCCACCGAAAATCCTCTTCAGTCGCTGTCCATCAGCGAGTAGTAAGATGCTATATAATCTCTACTAGTCTTCTCTGTGTTGTACAGCACTCATCATGCCCCACCGACCCCACGCAATATACATGCTTATCCTAATGAACCCATTCTTTCTCCCCGCACTTATCCATCCCCTCAGAACCACCCAGCCCTTTGGCAACTTTTAGTCAACTCTCGGGTTCTGTGAGTCCGCTGCTGTTTTATTCCTTCAGTTTTTCTTTGTTGTTATACTCCACACATGAGTGAAATCTTTTGATACTTGTCTTTCTCCGCCTGACCTATTTCTCTGAACATACTACCGTCTAGCTCCATCCACGTCATTGCAAATGGTAGGATTTGTTTTCTTCTTATGGCTGCTTACTGCACTTTGTAAACTGGATTTCATTCTTCCTTTTTGTTTGAAGTTTAGCTATGTGCTTTCACCATTCACTTCCTGGGTATGAGCAACAGCTTTGTGTCAATCGATATGTATCTGTATCTGTCTATCGTTCTGTCTGTCTGTAAATCTATCTATCGTTCTATATATCCTTCTATCTATCTCTCTGTCCTTCTCTTTATTTATCTATCCATCTATCTAGCTTCCTATCGTCTATCATGTGTATCATCTATCTATCTATGATCTGTCATCTATCTATCTGTCTATCTATGAATCAATCATCTTTCTGTCTGCCCATCTATCCTTATGTACAGAAAAGTTAACAACACCACCTATGTCACTTCCCTACATTATGCTTCCAAAAATATTGCAAGGTCACTAGGCCGTAGGGAGAGCACTGGGCTCACTGAGACAATTGCAGATCGAGTCAGCCGCGTGTGCTTACAAAACCAGTAAATGGTGCAGGGACTTGAACCCGTATCTCTGTCCTCTGTCCTCTTAAACCTCCTTCTCGCTTGCTAACTGTATTTAGCCACATTCATTGACTAAGTGCTCACTGAAGACCACAAGTATACTTCATCTGTGCCTGTTGTAGACAGAAAAGTATACTTGGTGCTTTACTCACCACCGTGT
The DNA here is from genome assembly GCF_030020395.1 of Manis pentadactyla. Classification (NCBI taxonomy): domain Eukaryota; kingdom Metazoa; phylum Chordata; class Mammalia; order Pholidota; family Manidae; genus Manis; species Manis pentadactyla. The sequence continues at coordinate 129,835,969 of NC_080027.1, read as the reverse complement.
TTGACGGACATTGGCGTGTTCGCCACTGATAGAAGGAGGGACAAATTAAAAGGAACACCTATTTCTAGACAGGAGCATTTGGGAGCAAAGTGTGTGTTGTGGAGAGACGTGTTTGGTTGAGTGTCCAAACTTCCCTCTTTATGTGGTTATTACTTCTTTACAATCGTGAACATCATCAAACCCAGTGATTTCAAACGCCCAGACGCTAATTATTACAGCAATTCATTTGTTGATGTGAGAAAAAATGAGAAGGACATTGCAGTACCACTCAATCTATACCTGGGCACCGCTGAAACCAAACCAAAAGAATTCACGGTGGCTAGGTAGGACTATTTTCTAGTGATTGTCTCTGGGGACTCAAAAAGAATCCATTTGTTTCTTTGCTTCTCAGATTCACTTGTATAGTGTACCTGTCCCCGCCCCTCCAGCTTGTAGTTTGTCTGTGTCCTTGGATCTCAAGTGAGTCTCCAGTAAGGGAGCACGTAGGTGATCTTGAGTTTTCACCAGTTCTTCTAACTCTGTGTCTTTTGATTGGAGCAGTCAAAGCCTGTACTTTTATTCTGATATTTGAGAGCTATGCTCTTACTGCACTTTGAAATTTTTTTTTGTTCTCATTAATATACAATCACATGCAGAACATTATGTTTACTAGTGTACCCCCTTCACCAAGTCCTCGCCATATCCCAGTTACAGTCGCTCTCCGTCAGCGTGTAGTAAGATGCTGTAGAATCACTACTTGTCTTCTCTGTGTTGTATAGCCCTGCCCATGACCCTACAACCTACACATTATTCATGCTAATCCTAATGCCCCCATTCTTTTTCCCCGCCCTTATCACTCCCTTGCCACAAACCCTACCCAGTCCCTTTCTCTTTGGTAACTGTTAGTCCACTCTCGGGTACTGTGTGTCTGCTGCTGTTTTTTCCTTCAGTTTTTCTTTGCTATCGTACTCCACACATGAGTGAAATCATTTGGTACATGTATTTCTCCGACTGGCCTATTTGACTGAGCATAATACCCTCTAGCTCCATCCACGTTATTGCCAATGATAGGATTTGTTTTCTTCTTTTGGCTGCTTACTGCACTTTTTAAACTGGATTTTATTCTTCTTTTTTGTTTGTTGTTTCGCTATGTGCTTCAACCATTGCTCTCATGGTTATGAGCAATAGCTTTGTGTTAATTGATATGTACCTATATCTATCTATCCTTCTGTCTGTCAATCAATCAATCATCTATTTCTCTGTCCATCTGTCTTTGTGTAGAGAACAGTTAACCACATAGCCTATGTCACTTTCCTACATTATGCTTCCAAAAATCCTGCAAGGTAACTAGGCTGTATGGAGTGCACTTTCTTCACCAAGACACTTGCAGGTCGTGTCGGCAGTGTGTACTACAAAACCAGTAAATGGTTGTGCAGGGACATGAACCCGTGTCTCTATCCTCAGTCCACTTTCATCTCATTCTCACTTGCTGTCTGTATTTAGCCACATTCATTGACTAAGTGCTCCCTGAAGACCACAAGTATCCTTCCTCTGGGCCTGTTGTCGACAGAAAAGTACACTTGCTGCTTTGCTCACCACCACGTTTGAAGGACATCGGCATGATCACTGCTGACAGGACAGAGGGTCAAATAAAAAGGAACACCAATTTCTAGACAGGAGCAGTTGGGAGCTAAGAGTGTATTGTGGAGTGACGTGTTTATTTGATTGTCCAAACTTCCCTCTTTAGGTGGTTATTACTTCACATTCGTGAAGATCATAAAACCCACCGATTTCATAGGCCCAGATGCTTGTTATTACAGCAACTCAGTTATTGAGGTGAGAGAAAATGGGAAGGACGTTGCTGCACCACTAAATCTATGGCTGGGCCCTGCTGAAAACAAACAAAAAGAATTCACGGTGGCCAGATAGGGCTATTTTCTACTGACTGTCTCTGGGGGCTCAAACAGAATCCATTTGTTTAACTGTTTGTTTTTCAGTTTCACTCGTGTAGGGTACTTGTCCCCACACCTTCAGCTTGTAGTTTGTCTGTGTCCTTGGATCTCCTGTGAGTCTCCTGTAAGGAATCACGTAGGTTTCTTGAGTTTTTATCCGTTCTTTTAACCCTGTGTCTTTTGTTTGCAGCACTCAGAGCCTGACCTTTTATTCTGATGATTCAGAGCTGTGCCCTTATTGCACTTAAAAATGTTTTTTTATTGTCATTAGTCTACAATCATGTGAAGAACATTATGTTTACTCTGCTCCCCCTTCACCAAGTCCCCCCCGAAAATCCTCTTCAGTCGCTGTCCATCAGCGAGTAGTAAGATGCTATATAATCTCTACTAGTCTTCTCTGTGTTGTACAGCACTCATCATGCCCCACCGACCCCACGCAATATACATGCTTATCCTAATGAACCCATTCTTTCTCCCCGCACTTATCCATCCCCTCAGAACCACCCTGCCCAGTCCTTTTCCCTTTGGCAACTTTTAGTCAACTCTCGGGTTCTGTGAGTCCGCTGCTGTTTTATTCCTTCAGTTTTTCTTTGTTGTTATACTCCACACATGAGTGAAATCTTTTGATACTTGTCTTTCTCCGCCTGACCTATTTCTCTGAACATACTACCGTCTAGCTCCATCCACGTCATTGCAAATGGTAGGATTTGTTTTCTTCTTATGGCTGCTTACTGCACTTTGTAAACTGGATTTCATTCTTCCTTTTTGTTTGAAGTTTAGCTATGTGCTTTCACCATTCACTTCCTGGGTATGAGCAACAGCTTTGTGTCAATCGATATGTATCTGTATCTGTCTATCGTTCTGTCTGTCTGTAAATCTATCTATCGTTCTATATATCCTTCTATCTATCTCTCTGTCCTTCTCTTTATTTATCTATCCATCTATCTAGCTTCCTATCGTCTATCATGTGTATCATCTATCTATCTATCATCTGTCATCTATCTATCTGTCTATCTATGAATCAATCATCTTTCTGTCTGCCCATCTATCCTTATGTACAGAAAAGTTAACAACACCACCTATGTCACTTCCCTACATTATGCTTCCAAAAATATTGCAAGGTCACTAGGCCGTAGGGAGAGCACTGGGCTCACTGAGACAATTGCAGATCGAGTCAGCCGCGTGTGCTTACAAAACCAGTAAATGGTGCAGGGACTTGAACCCGTATCTCTGTCCTCTGTCCTCTTAAACCTCCTTCTAGCTTGCTAACTGTATTTAGCCACATTCATTGACTAAGTGCTCACTGAAGACCACAAGTATACTTCATCTGTGCCTGTTGTAGACAGAAAAGTATACTTGGTGCTTTACTCACCACTGTGTTTGACGGACATTGGCGTGTTCGCCACTGATAGAAGGAGGGACAAATTAAAAGGAACACCTATTTCTAGACAGGAGCATTTGGGAGCAAAGTGTGTGTTGTGGAGAGACGTGTTTGGTTGAGTGTCCAAACTTCCCTCTTTATGTGGTTATTACTTCTTTACAATCGTGAACATCATCAAACCCAGTGATTTCAAACGCCCAGACGCTAATTATTACAGCAATTCATTTGTTGATGTGAGAAAAAATGAGAAGGACATTGCAGTACCACTCAATCTATACCTGGGCACCGCTGAAACCAAACCAAAAGAATTCACGGTGGCTAGGTAGGACTATTTTCTAGTGATTGTCTCTGGGGACTCAAAAAGAATCCATTTGTTTCTTTGCTTCTCAGATTCACTTGTATAGTGTACCTGTCCCCGCCCCTCCAGCTAGTAGTTTGTCTGTGTCCTTGGATCTCAAGTGAGTCTCCAGTAAGGGAGCACGTAGGTGATCTTGAGTTTTCACCAGTTCTTCTAACTCTGTGTCTTTTGATTGGAGCAGTCAAAGCCTGTACTTTTATTCTGATATTTGAGAGCTATGCTCTTACTGCACTTTGAAATTTTTTTTTGTTCTCATTAATATACAATCACATGCAGAACATTATGTTTACTAGTGTACCCCCTTCACCAAGTCCTCGCCATATCCCAGTTACAGTCGCTCTCCGTCAGCGTGTAGTAAGATGCTGTAGAATCACTACTTGTCTTCTCTGTGTTGTATAGCCCTGCCCATGACCCTACAACCTACACATTATTCATGCTAATCCTAATGCCCCCATTCTTTTTCCCCGCCCTTATCACTCCCTTGCCACAAACCCTACCCAGTCCCTTTCTCTTTGGTAACTGTTAGTCCACTCTCAGGTACTGTGTGTCTGCTGCTGTTTTTTCCTTCAGTTTTTCTTTGCTATCGTACTCCACACATGAGTGAAATCATTTGGTACATGTATTTCTCCGACTGGCCTATTTGACTGAGCATAATACCCTCTTGCTCCATCCACGTTATTGCCAATGATAGGATTTGTTTTCTTCTTTTGGCTGCTTACTGCACTTTTTAAACTGGATTTTATTCTTCTTTTTTGTTTGTTGTTTCGCTATGTGCTTCAACCATTGCTCTCATGGTTATGAGCAATAGCTTTGTGTTAATTGATATGTACCTATATCTATCTATCCTTCTGTCTATCTGTCAATCAATCAATCATCTATTTCTCTGTCCATCTGTCTTTGTGTAGAGAACAGTTAACCACATAGCCTATGTCACTTTCCTACATTATGCTTATAAAAATCCTGCAAGGTAACTAGGCTGTATGGAGTGCACTTTCTTCACCAAGACACTTGCAGGTCGTGTCGGCAGTGTGTACTACAAAACCAGTAAATGGTTGTGCAGGGACATGAACCCGTGTCTCTATCCTCAGTCCACTTTCATCTCATTCTCACTTGCTGTCTGTATTTAGCCACATTCATTGACTAAGTGCTCCCTGAAGACCACAAGTATCCTTCCTCTGGGCCTGTTGTCGACAGAAAAGTACACTTGCTGCTTTGCTCACCACCACGTTTGAAGGACATCGGCATGATCACTGCTGACAGGACAGAGGGTCAAATAAAAAGGAACACCAATTTCTAGACAGGAGCAGTTGGGAGCTAAGAGTGTATTGTGGAGTGACGTGTTTATTTGATTGTCCAAACTTCCCTCTTTAGGTGGTTATTACTTCACATTCGTGAAGATCATAAAACCCACCGATTTCATAGGCCCAGATGCTTGTTATTACAGCAACTCATTTATTGAGGTGAGAGAAAATGGGAAGGACGTTGCTGCACCACTAAATCTATGGCTGGGCCCTGCTGAAAACAAACAAAAAGAATTCACGGTGGCGAGATAGGGCTATTTTCTACTGACTGTCTCTGGGGGCTCAAACAGAATCCATTTGTTTAACTGTTTGTTTTTCAGTTTCACTCGTGTAGGGTACTTGTCCCCACACCTTCAGCTTGTAGTTTGTCTGTGTCCTTGGATCTCCTGTGAGTCTCCTGTAAGGAATCACGTAGGTTTCTTGAGTTTTTATCCGTTCTTTTAACCCTGTGTCTTTTGTTTGCAGCACTCAGAGCCTGACCTTTTATTCTGATGATTCAGAGCTGTGCCCTTATTGCACTTAAAAATGTTTTTTTATTGTCATTAGTCTACAATCATGTGAAGAACATTATGTTTACTCTGCTCCCCCTTCACCAAGTCCCCCCCGAAAATCCTCTTCAGTCGCTGTCCAACAGCGAGTAGTAAGATGCTATATAATCTCTACTAGTCTTCTCTGTGTTGTACAGCACTCATCATGCCCCACCGACCCCACGCAATATACATGCTTATCCTAATGAACCCATTCTTTCTCCCCGCACTTATCCATCCCCTCAGAACCACCCAGCCCTTTGGCAACTTTTAGTCAACTCTCGGGTTCTGTGAGTCCGCTGCTGTTTTATTCCTTCAGTTTTTCTTTGTTGTTATACTCCACACATGAGTGAAATCTTTTGATACTTGTCTTTCTCCGCCTGACCTATTTCTCTGAACATACTACCGTCTAGCTCCATCCACGTCATTGCAAATGGTAGGATTTGTTTTCTTCTTATGGCTGCTTACTGCACTTTGTAAACTGGATTTCATTCTTCCTTTTTGTTTGAAGTTTAGCTATGTGCTTTCACCATTCACTTCCTGGGTATGAGCAACAGCTTTGTGTCAATCGATATGTATCTGTATCTGTCTATCGTTCTGTCTGTCTGTAAATCTATCTATCGTTCTATATATCCTTCTATCTATCTCTCTGTCCTTCTCTTTATTTATCTATCCATCTATCTAGCTTCCTATCGTCTATCATGTGTATCATCTATCTATCTATGATCTGTCATCTATCTATCTGTCTATCTATGAATCAATCATCTTTCTGTCTGCCCATCTATCCTTATGTACAGAAAAGTTAACAACACCACCTATGTCACTTCCCTACATTATGCTTCCAAAAATATTGCAAGGTCACTAGGCCGTAGGGAGAGCACTGGGCTCACTGAGACAATTGCAGATCGAGTCAGCCGCGTGTGCTTACAAAACCAGTAAATGGTGCAGGGACTTGAACCCGTATCTCTCTCCTCTGTCCTCTTAAACCTCCTTCTCGCTTGCTAACTGTATTTAGCCACATTCATTGACTAAGTGCTCACTGAAGACCACAAGTATACTTCATCTGTGCCTGTTGTAGACAGAAAAGTATACTTGGTGCTTTACTCACCACCGTGTTTGACGGACATTGGCGTGTTCGCCACTGATAGAAGGAGGGACAAATTAAAAGGAACACCTATTTCTAGACAGGAGCATTTGGGAGCAAAGTGTGTGTTGTGGAGAGACGTGTTTGGTTGAGTGTCCAAACTTCCCTCTTTATGTGGTTATTACTTCTTTACAATCGTGAACATCATCAAACCCAGTGATTTCAAACGCCCAGACGCTAATTATTACAGCAATTCATTTGTTGATGTGAGAAAAAATGAGAAGGACATTGCAGTACCACTCAATCTATACCTGGGCACCGCTGAAACCAAACCAAAAGAATTCACGGTGGCTAGGTAGGACTATTTTCTAGTGATTGTCTCTGGGGACTCAAAAAGAATCCATTTGTTTCTTTGCTTCTCAGATTCACTTGTATAGTGTACCTGTCCCCGCCCCTCCAGCTTGTAGTTTGTCTGTGTCCTTGGATCTCAAGTGAGTCTCCAGTAAGGGAGCACGTAGGTGATCTTGAGTTTTCACCAGTTCTTCTAACTCTGTGTCTTTTGATTGGAGCAGTCAAAGCCTGTACTTTTATTCTGATATTTGAGAGCTATGCTCTTACTGCACTTTGAAATTTTTTTTTGTTCTCATTAATATACAATCACATGCAGAACATTATGTTTACTAGTGTACCCCCTTCACCAAGTCCTCGCCATATCCCAGTTACAGTCGCTCTCCGTCAGCGTGTAGTAAGATGCTGTAGAATCACTACTTGTCTTCTCTGTGTTGTATAGCCCTGCCCATGACCCTACAACCTACACATTATTCATGCTAATCCTAATGCCCCCATTCTTTTTCCCCGCCCTTATCACTCCCTTGCCACAAACCCTACCCAGTCCCTTTCTCTTTGGTAACTGTTAGTCCACTCTCGGGTACTGTGTGTCTGCTGCTGTTTTTTCCTTCAGTTTTTCTTTGCTATCGTACTCCACACATGAGTGAAATCATTTGGTACATGTATTTCTCCGACTGGCCTATTTGACTGAGCATAATACCCTCCAGCTCCATCCACGTTATTGCCAATGATAGGATTTGTTTTCTTCTTTTGGCTGCTTACTGCACTTTTTAAACTGGATTTTATTCTTCTTTTTTGTTTGTTGTTTCGCTATGTGCTTCAAACATTGCTCTCATGGTTATGAGCAATAGCTTTGTGTTAATTGATATGTACCTATATCTATCTATCCTTCTGTCTATCTATCAATCAATCAATCATCTATTTCTCTGTCCATCTGTCTTTGTGTAGAGAACAGTTAACCACATAGCCTATGTCACTTTCCTACATTATGCTTCCAAAAATCCTGCAAGGTAACTAGGCTGTATGGAGTGCACTTTCTTCACCAAGACACTTGCAGGTCGTGTCGGCAGTGTGTACTACAAAACCAGTAAATGGTTGTGCAGGGACATGAACCCGTGTCTCTATCCTCAGTCCACTTTCATCTCATTCTCACTTGCTGTCTGTATTTAGCCACATTCATTGACTAAGTGCTCCCTGAAGACCACAAGTATCCTTCCTCTGGGCCTGTTGTCGACAGAAAAGTACACTTGCTGCTTTGCTCACCACCACGTTTGAAGGACATCGGCATGATCACTGCTGACAGGACAGAGGGTCAAATAAAAAGGAACACCAATTTCTAGACAGGAGCAGTTGGGAGCTAAGAGTGTATTGTGGAGTGACGTGTTTATTTGATTGTCCAAACTTCCCTCTTTAGGTGGTTATTACTTCACATTCGTGAAGATCATAAAACCCACCGATTTCATAGGCCCAGATGCTTGTTATTACAGCAACTCAGTTATTGAGGTGAGAGAAAATGGGAAGGACGTTGCTGCACCACTAAATCTATGGCTGGGCCCTGCTGAAAACAAACAAAAAGAATTCATGGTGGCCAGATAGGGCTATTTTCTACTGACTGTCTCTGGGTGCTCAAACAGAATCCATTTGTTTAACTGTTTGTTTTTCAGTTTCACTCGTGTAGGGTACTTGTCCCCACACCTTCAGCTTGTAGTTTGTCTGTGTCCTTGGATCTCCTGTGAGTCTCCTGTAAGGAATCACGTAGGTTTCTTGAGTTTTTATCCGTTCTTTTAACCCTGTGTCTTTTGTTTGCAGCACTCAGAGCCTGACCTTTTATTCTGATGATTCAGAGCTGTGCCCTTATTGCACTTAAAAATGTTTTTTTATTGTCATTAGTCTACAATCATGTGAAGAACATTATGTTTACTCTGCTCCCCCTTCACCAAGTCCCCCCCGAAAATCCTCTTCAGTCGCTGTCCATCAGCGAGTAGTAAGATGCTATATAATCTCTACTAGTCTTCTCTGTGTTGTACAGCACTCATCATGCCCCACCGACCCCACGCAATATACATGCTTATCCTAATGAACCCATTCTTTCTCCCCGCACTTATCCATCCCCTCAGAACCACCCAGCCCTTTGGCAACTTTTAGTCAACTCTCGGGTTCTGTGAGTCCACTGCTGTTTCATTCCTTCAGTTTTTCTTTGTTGTTATACTCCACACATGAGTGAAATCTTTTGATACTTGTCTTTCTCCGCCTGACCTATTTCTCTGAACATACTACCGTCTAGCTCCATCCACGTCATTGCAAATGGTAGGATTTGTTTTCTTCTTATGGCTGCTTACTGCACTTTGTAAACTGGATTTCATTCTTCCTTTTTGTTTGAAGTTTAGCTATGTGCTTTCACCATTCACTTCCTGGGTATGAGCAACAGCTTTGTGTCAATCGATATGTATCTGTATCTGTCTATCGTTCTGTCTGTCTGTAAATCTATCTATCGTTCTATATATCCTTCTATCTATCTCTCTGTCCTTCTCTTTATTTATCTATCCATCTATCTAGCTTCCTATCGTCTATCATGTGTATCATCTATCTATCTATCATCTGTCATCTATCTATCTGTCTATCTATGAATCAATCATCTTTCTGTCTGCCCATCTATCCTTATGTACAGAAAAGTTAACAACACCACCTATGTCACTTCCCTACATTATGCTTCCAAAAATATTGCAAGGTCACTAGGCCGTAGGGAGAGCACTGGGCTCACTGAGACAATTGCAGATCGAGTCAGCCGCGTGTGCTTACAAAACCAGTAAATGGTGCAGGGACTTGAACCCGTATCTCTGTCCTCTGTCCTCTTAAACCTCCTTCTCGCTTGCTAACTGTATTTAGCCACATTCATTGACTAAGTGCTCACTGAAGACCACAAGTATACTTCATCTGTGCCTGTTGTAGACAGAAAAGTATACTTGGTGCTTTACTCACCACCGTGTTTGACGGACATTGGCGTGTTCGCCACTGATAGAAGGAGGGACAAATTAAAAGGAACACCTATTTCTAGACAGGAGCATTTGGGAGCAAAGTGTGTGTTGTGGAGAGACGTGTTTGGTTGAGTGTCCAAACTTCCCTCTTTATGTGGTTATTACTTCTTTACAATCGTGAACATCATCAAACCCAGTGATTTCAAATGCCCAGACGCTAATTATTACAGCAATTCATTTGTTGATGTGAGAAAAAATGAGAAGGACATTGCAGTACCACTCAATCTATACCTGGGCACCGCTGAAACCAAACCAAAAGAATTCACGGTGGCTAGGTAGGACTATTTTCTAGTGACTGTCTCTGGGGACTCAAACAGAATCCATTTGTTTCTTTGCTTCTCAGATTCACTTGTATAGTGTACCTGTCCCCGCCCCTCCAGCTTGTAGTTTGTCTGTGTCCTTGGATCTCAAGTGAGTCTCCAGTAAGGGAGCACGTAGGTGATCTTGAGTTTTCACCAGTTCTTCTAACTCTGTGTCTTTTGATTGGAGCAGTCAAAGCCTGTACTTTTATTCTGATATTTGAGAGCTATGCTCTTACTGCACTTTGAAATTTTTTTTTGTTCTCATTAATATACAATCACATGCAGAACATTATGTTTACTAGTGTACCCCCTTCACCAAGTCCTCGCCATATCCCAGTTACAGTCGCTCTCCGTCAGCGTGTAGTAAGATGCTGTAGAATCACTACTTGTCTTCTCTGTGATGTATAGCCCTGCCCATGACCCTACAACCTACACATTATTCATGCTAATCCTAATGCCCCCATTCTTTTTCCCCGCCCTTATCACTCCCTTGCCACAAACCCTACCCAGTCCCTTTCTCTTTGGTAACTGTTAGTCCACTCTCGGGTACTGTGTGTCTGCTGCTGTTTTTTCCTTCAGTTTTTCTTTGCTATCGTACTCCACACATGAGTGAAATCATTTGGTACATGTATTTCTCCGACTGGCCTATTTGACTGAGCATAATACCCTCTTGCTCCATCCACGTTATTGCCAATGATAGGATTTGTTTTCTTCTTTTGGCTGCTTACTGCACTTTTTAAACTGGATTTTATTCTTCTTTTTTGTTTGTTGTTTCGCTATGTGCTTCAACCATTGCTCTCATGGTTATGAGCAATAGCTTTGTGTTAATTGATATGTACCTATATCTATCTATCCTTCTGTCTATCTATCAATCAATCAATCATCTATTTCTCTGTCCATCTGTCTTTGTGTAGAGAACAGTTAACCACATAGCCTATGTCACTTTCCTACATTATGCTTCCAAAAATCCTGCAAGGTAACTAGGCTGTATGGAGTGCACTTTCTTCACCAAGACACTTGCAGGTCGTGTCGGCAGTGTGTACTACAAAACCAGTAAATGGTTGTGCAGGGACATGAACCCGTGTCTCTATCCTCAGTCCACTTTCATCTCATTCTCACTTGCTGTCTGTATTTAGCCACATTCATTGACTAAGTGCTCCCTGAAGACCACAAGTATCCTTCCTCTGGGCCTGTTGTCGACAGAAAAGTACACTTGCTGCTTTGCTCACCACCACGTTTGAAGGACATCGGCATGATCACTGCTGACAGGACAGAGGGTCAAATAAAAAGGAACACCAATTTCTAGACAGGAGCAGTTGGGAGCTAAGAGTGTATTGTGGAGTGACGTGTTTATTTGATTGTCCAAACTTCCCTCTTTAGGTGGTTATTACTTCACATTCGTGAAGATCATAAAACCCACCGATTTCATAGGCCCAGATGCTTGTTATTACAGCAACTCATTTATTGAGGTGAGAGAAAATGGGAAGGACGTTGCTGCACCACTAAATCTATGGCTGGGCCCTGCTGAAAACAAACAAAAAGAATTCATGGTGGCCAGATAGGGCTATTTTCTACTGACTGTCTCTGGGGGCTCAAACAGAATCCATTTGTTTAACTGTTTGTTTTTCAGTTTCACTCGTGTAGGGTACTTGTCCCCACACCTTCAGCTTGTAGTTTGTCTGTGTCCTTGGATCTCCTGTGAGTCTCCTGTAAGGAATCACGTAGGTTTCTTGAGTTTTTATCCGTTCTTTTAACCCTGTGTCTTTTGTTTGCAGCACTCAGAGCCTGACCTTTTATTCTGATGATTCAGAGCTGTGCCCTTATTGCACTTAAAAATGTTTTTTTATTGTCATTAGTCTACAATCATGTGAAGAACATTATGTTTACTCTGCTCCCCCTTCACCAAGTCCCCCCCGAAAATCCTCTTCAGTCTCTGTCCATCAGCGAGTAGTAAGATGCTATATAATCTCTACTAGTCTTCTCTGTGTTGTACAGCACTCATCATGCCCCACCGACCCCACGCAATATACATGCTTATCCTAATGAACCCATTCTTTCTCCCCGCACTTATCCATCCCCTCAGAACCACCCAGCCCTTTGGCAACTTTTAGTCAACTCTCGGGTTCTGTGAGTCCGCTGCTGTTTTATTCCTTCAGTTTTTCTTTGTTGTTATACTCCACACATGAGTGAAATCTTTTGATACTTGTCTTTCTCCGCCTGACCTATTTCTCTGAACATACTACCGTCTAGCTCCATCCACGTCATTGCAAATGGTAGGATTTGTTTTCTTCTTATGGCTGCTTACTGCACTTTGTAAACTGGATTTCATTCTTCCTTTTTGTTTGAAGTTTAGCTATGTGCTTTCACCATTCACTTCCTGGGTATGAGCAACAGCTTTGTGTCAATCGATATGTATCTGTATCTGTCTATCGCTCTGTCTGTCTGTAAATCTATCTATCGTTCTATATATCCTTCTATCTATCTCTCTGTCCTTCTCTTTATTTATCTATCCATCTATCTAGCTTCCTATCGTCTATCATGTGTATCATCTATCTATCTATCATCTGTCATCTATCTATCTGTCTATCTATGAATCAATCATCTTTCTGTCTGCCCATCTATCCTTATGTACAGAAAAGTTAACAACACCACCTATGTCACTTCCCTACATTATGCTTCCAAAAATATTGCAAGGTCACTAGGCCGTAGGGAGAGCACTGGGCTCACTGAGACAATTGCAGATCGAGTCAGCCGCGTGTGCTTACAAAACCAGTAAATGGTGCAGGGACTTGAACCCGTATCTCTGTCCTCTGTCCTCTTAAACCTCCTTCTCGCTTGCTAACTGTATTTAGCCACATTCATTGACTAAGTGCTCACTGAAGACCACAAGTATACTTCATCTGTGCCTGTTGTAGACAGAAAAGTATACTTGGTGCTTTACTCACCACCGTGTTTGACGGACATTGGCGTGTTCGCCACTGATAGAAGGAGGGACAAATTAAAAGGAACACCTATTTCTAGACAGGAGCATTTGGGAGCAAAGTGTGTGTTGTGGAGAGACGTGTTTGGTTGAGTGTCCAAACTTCCCTCTTTATGTGGTTATTACTTCTTTACAATCGTGAACATCATCAAACCCAGTGATTTCAAACGCCCAGACGCTAATTATTACAGCAATTCATTTGTTGATGTGAGAAAAAATGAGAAGGACATTGCAGTACCACTCAATCTATACCTGGGCACCGCTGAAACCAAACCAAAAGAATTCACGGTGGCTAGGTAGGACTATTTTCTAGTGATTGTCTCTGGGGACTCAAAAAGAATCCATTTGTTTCTTTGCTTCTCAGATTCACTTGTATAGTGTACCTGTCCCCGCCCCTCCAGCTTGTAGTTTGTCTGTGTCCTTGGATCTCAAGTGAGTCTCCAGTAAGGGAGCACGTAGGTGATCTTGAGTTTTCACCAGTTCTTCTAACTCTGTGTCTTTTGATTGGAGCAGTCAAAGCCTGTACTTTTATTCTGATATTTGAGAGCTATGCTCTTACTGCACTTTGAAATTTTTTTTTGTTCTCATTAATATACAATCACATGCAGAACATTATGTTTACTAGTGTACCCCCTTCACCAAGTCCTCGCCATATCCCAGTTACAGTCGCTCTCCGTCAGCGTGTAGTAAGATGCTGTAGAATCACTACTTGTCTTCTCTGTGTTGTATAGCCCTGCCCATGACCCTACAACCTACACATTATTCATGCTAATCCTAATGCCCCCATTCTTTTTCCCCGCCCTTATCACTCCCTTGCCACAAACCCTACCCAGTCCCTTTCTCTTTGGTAACTGTTAGTCCACTCTCAGGTACTGTGTGTCTGCTGCTGTTTTTTCCTTCAGTTTTTCTTTGCTATCGTACTCCACACATGAGTGAAATCATTTGGTACATGTATTTCTCCGACTGGCCTATTTGACTGAGCATAATACCCTCTTGCTCCATCCACGTTATTGCCAATGATAGGATTTGTTTTCTTCTTTTGGCTGCTTACTGCACTTTTTAAACTGGATTTTATTCTTCTTTTTTGTTTGTTGTTTCGCTATGTGCTTCAACCATTGCTCTCATGGTTATGAGCAATAGCTTTGTGTTAATTGATATGTACCTATATCTATCTATCCTTCTGTCTATCTATCAATCAATCAATCATCTATTTCTCTGTCCATCTGTCTTTGTGTAGAGAACAGTTAACCACATAGCCTATGTCACTTTCCTACATTATGCTTCCAAAAATCCTGCAAGGTAACTAGGCTGTATGGAGTGCACTTTCTTCACCAAGACACTTGCAGGTCGTGTCGGCAGTGTGTACTACAAAACCAGTAAATGGTTGTGCAGGGACATGAACCCGTGTCTCTATCCTCAGTCCACTTTCATCTCATTCTCACTTGCTGTCTGTATTTAGCCACATTCATTGACTAAGTGCTCCCTGAAGACCACAAGTATCCTTCCTCTGGGCCTGTTGTCGACAGAAAAGTACACTTGCTGCTTTGCTCACCACCACGTTTGAAGGACATCGGCATGATCACTGCTGACAGGACAGAGGGTCAAATAAAAAGGAACACCAATTTCTAGACAGGAGCAGTTGGGAGCTAAGAGTGTATTGTGGAGTGACGTGTTTATTTGATTGTCCAAACTTCCCTCTTTAGGTGGTTATTACTTCACATTCGTGAAGATCATAAAACCCACCGATTTCATAGGCCCAGATGCTTGTTATTACAGCAACTCATTTATTGAGGTGAGAGAAAATGGGAAGGACGTTGCTGCACCACTAAATCTATGGCTGGGCCCTGCTGAAAACAAACAAAAAGAATTCATGGTGGCCAGATAGGGCTATTTTCTACTGACTGTCTCTGGGGGCTCAAACAGAATCCATTTGTTTAACTGTTTGTTTTTCAGTTTCACTCGTGTAGGGTACTTGTCCCCACACCTTCAGCTTGTAGTTTGTCTGTGTCCTTGGATCTCCTGTGAGTCTCCTGTAAGGAATCACGTAGGTTTCTTGAGTTTTTATCCGTTCTTTTAACCCTGTGTCTTTTGTTTGCAGCACTCAGAGCCTGACCTTTTATTCTGATGATTCAGAGCTGTGCCCTTATTGCACTTAAAAATGTTTTTTTATTGTCATTAGTCTACAATCATGTGAAGAACATTATGTTTACTCTGCTCCCCCTTCACCAAGTCCCCCCCGAAAATCCTCTTCAGTCTCTGTCCATCAGCGAGTAGTAAGATGCTATATAATCTCTACTAGTCTTCTCTGTGTTGTACAGCACTCATCATGCCCCACCGACCCCACGCAATATACATGCTTATCCTAATGAACCCATTCTTTCTCCCCGCACTTATCCATCCCCTCAGAACCACCCAGCCCTTTGGCAACTTTTAGTCAACTCTCGGGTTCTGTGAGTCCGCTGCTGTTTTATTCCTTCAGTTTTTCTTTGTTGTTATACTCCACACATGAGTGAAATCTTTTGATACTTGTCTTTCTCCGCCTGACCTATTTCTCTGAACATACTACCGTCTAGCTCCATCCACGTCATTGCAAATGGTAGGATTTGTTTTCTTCTTATGGCTGCTTACTGCACTTTGTAAACTGGATTTCATTCTTCCTTTTTGTTTGAAGTTTAGCTATGTGCTTTCACCATTCACTTCCTGGGTATGAGCAACAGCTTTGTGTCAATCGATATGTATCTGTATCTGTCTATCGTTCTGTCTGTCTGTAAATCTATCTATCGTTCTATATATCCTTCTATCTATCTCTCTGTCCTTCTCTTTATTTATCTATCCATCTATCTAGCTTCCTATCGTCTATCATGTGTATCATCTATCTATCTATCATCTGTCATCTATCTATCTGTCTATCTATGAATCAATCATCTTTCTGTCTGCCCATCTATCCTTATGTACAGAAAAGTTAACAACACCACCTATGTCACTTCCCTACATTATGCTTCCAAAAATATTGCAAGGTCACTAGGCCGTAGGGAGAGCACTGGGCTCACTGAGACAATTGCAGATCGAGTCAGCCGCGTGTGCTTACAAAACCAGTAAATGGTGCAGGGACTTGAACCCGTATCTCTGTCCTCTGTCCTCTTAAACCTCCTTCTCGCTTGCTAACTGTATTTAGCCACATTCATTGACTAAGTGCTCACTGAAGACCACAAGTATACTTCATCTGTGCCTGTTGTAGACAGAAAAGTATACTTGGTGCTTTACTCACCACCGTGTTTGACGGACATTGGCGTGTTCGCCACTGATAGAAGGAGGGACAAATTAAAAGGAACACCTATTTCTAGACAGGAGCATTTGGGAGCAAAGTGTGTGTTGTGGAGAGACGTGTTTGGTTGAGTGTCCAAACTTCCCTCTTTATGTGGTTATTACTTCTTTACAATCGTGAACATCATCAAACCCAGTGATTTCAAACGCCCAGACGCTAATTATTACAGCAATTCATTTGTTGATGTGAGAAAAAATGAGAAGGACATTGCAGTACCACTCAATCTATACCTGGGCACCGCTGAAATCAAACCAAAAGAATTCACGGTGGCTAGGTAGGACTATTTTCTAGTGATTGTCTCTGGGGACTCAAAAAGAATCCATTTGTTTCTTTGCTTCTCAGATTCACTTGTATAGTGTACCTGTCCCCGCCCCTCCAGCTTGTAGTTTGTCTGTGTCCTTGGATCTCAAGTGAGTCTCCAGTAAGGGAGCACGTAGGTGATCTTGAGTTTTCACCAGTTCTTCTAACTCTGTGTCTTTTGATTGGAGCAGTCAAAGCCTGTACTTTTATTCTGATATTTGAGAGCTATGCTCTTACTGCACTTTGAAATTTTTTTTTGTTCTCATTAATATACAATCACATGCAGAACATTATGTTTACTAGTGTACCCCCTTCACCAAGTCCTCGCCATATCCCAGTTACAGTCGCTCTCCGTCAGCGTGTAGTAAGATGCTGTAGAATCACTACTTGTCTTCTCTGTGTTGTATAGCCCTGCCCATGACCCTACAACCTACACATTATTCATGCTAATCCTAATGCCCCCATTCTTTTTCCCCGCCCTTATCACTCCCTTGCCACAAACCCTACCCAGTCCCTTTCTCTTTGGTAACTGTTAGTCCACTCTCAGGTACTGTGTGTCTGCTGCTGTTTTTTCCTTCAGTTTTTCTTTGCTATCGTACTCCACACATGAGTGAAATCATTTGGTACATGTATTTCTCCGACTGGCCTATTTGACTGAGCATAATACCCTCTTGCTCCATCCACGTTATTGCCAATGATAGGATTTGTTTTCTTCTTTTGGCTGCTTACTGCACTTTTTAAACTGGATTTTATTCTTCTTTTTTGTTTGTTGTTTCGCTATGTGCTTCAACCATTGCTCTCATGGTTATGAGCAATAGCTTTGTGTTAATTGATATGTACCTATATCTATCTATCCTTCTGTCTATCTATCAATCAATCAATCATCTATTTCTCTGTCCATCTGTATTTGTGTAGAGAACAGTTAACCACATAGCCTATGTCACTTTCCTACATTATGCTTCCAAAAATCCTGCAAGGTAACTAGGCTGTATGGAGTGCACTTTCTTCACCAAGACACTTGCAGGTCGTGTCGGCAGTGTGTACTACAAAACCAGTAAATGGTTGTGCAGGGACATGAACCCGTGTCTCTATCCTCAGTCCACTTTCATCTCATTCTCACTTGCTGTCTGTATTTAGCCACATTCATTGACTAAGTGCTCCCTGAAGACCACAAGTATCCTTCCTCTGGGCCTGTTGTCGACAGAAAAGTACACTTGCTGCTTTGCTCACCACCACGTTTGAAGGACATCGGCATGATCACTGCTGACAGGACAGAAGGTCAAATAAAAAGGAACACCAATTTCTAGACAGGAGCAGTTGGGAGCTAAGAGTGTATTGTGGAGTGACGTGTTTATTTGATTGTCCAAACTTCCCTCTTTAGGTGGTTATTACTTCACATTCGTGAAGATCATAAAACCCACCGATTTCATAGGCCCAGATGCTTGTTATTACAGCAACTCAGTTATTGAGGTGAGAGAAAATGGGAAGGACGTTGCTGCACCACTAAATCTATGGCTGGGCCCTGCTGAAAACAAACAAAAAGAATTCACGGTGGCCAGATAAGGCTATTTTCTACTGACTGTCTCTGGGGGCTCAAACAGAATCCATTTGTTTAACTGTTTGTTTTTCGGTTTCACTCGTGTAGGGTACTTGTCCCCACACCTTCAGCTTGTAGTTTGTCTGTGTCCTTGGATCTCCTGTGAGTCTCCTGTAAGGAATCACGTAGGTTTCTTGAGTTTTTATCCGTTCTTTTAACCCTGTGTCTTTTGTTTGCAGCACTCAGAGCCTGACCTTTTATTCTGATGATTCAGAGCTGTGCCCTTATTGCACTTAAAAATGTTTTTTTATTGTCATTAGTCTACAATCATGTGAAGAACATTATGTTTACTCTGCTCCCCCTTCACCAAGTCCCCCCCGAAAATCCTCTTCAGTCGCTGTCCATCAGCGAGTAGTAAGATGCTATATAATCTCTACTAGTCTTCTCTGTGTTGTACAGCACTCATCATGCCCCACCGACCCCACGCAATATACATGCTTATCCTAATGAACCCATTCTTTCTCCCCGCACTTATCCATCCCCTCAGAACCACCCAGCCCTTTGGCAACTTTTAGTCAACTCTCGGGTTCTGTGAGTCCACTGCTGTTTTATTCCTTCAGTTTTTCTTTGTTGTTATACTCCACACATGAGTGAAATCTTTTGATACTTGTCTTTCTCCGCCTGACCTATTTCTCTGAACATACTACCGTCTAGCTCCATCCACGTCATTGCAAATGGTAGGATTTGTTTTCTTCTTATGGCTGCTTACTGCACTTTGTAAACTGGATTTCATTCTTCCTTTTTGTTTGAAGTTTAGCTATGTGCTTTCACCATTCACTTCCTGGGTATGAGCAACAGCTTTGTGTCAATCGATATGTATCTGTATCTGTCTATCGTTCTGTCTGTCTGTAAATCTATCTATCGTTCTATATATCCTTCTATCTATCTCTCTGTCCTTCTCTTTATTTATCTATCCATCTATCTAGCTTCCTATCGTCTATCATGTGTATCATCTATCTATCTATCATCTGTCATCTATCTATCTGTCTATCTATGAATCAATCATCTTTCTGTCTGCCCATCTATCCTTATGTACAGAAAAGTTAACAACACCACCTATGTCACTTCCCTACATTATGCTTCCAAAAATATTGCAAGGTCACTAGGCCGTAGGGAGAGCACTGGGCTCACTGAGACAATTGCAGATCGAGTCAGCCGCGTGTGCTTACAAAACCAGTAAATGGTGCAGGGACTTGAACCCGTATCTCTGTCCTCTGTCCTCTTAAACCTCCTTCTCGCTTGCTAACTGTATTTAGCCACATTCATTGACTAAGTGCTCACTGAAGACCACAAGTATACTTCATCTGTGCCTGTTGTAGACAGAAAAGTATACTTGGTGCTTTACTCACCACCGTGTTTGACGGACATTGGCGTGTTCGCCACTGATAGAAGGAGGGACAAATTAAAAGGAACACCTATTTCTAGACAGGAGCATTTGGGAGCAAAGTGTGTGTTGTGGAGAGACGTGTTTGGTTGAGTGTCCAAACTTCCCTCTTTATGTGGTTATTTCTTCTTTACAATCGTGAACATCATCAAACCCAGTGATTTCAAACGCCCAGACGCTAATTATTACAGCAATTCATTTGTTGATGTGAGAAAAAATGAGAAGGACATTGCAGTACCACTCAATCTATACCTGGGCACCGCTGAAACCAAACCAAAAGAATTCACGGTGGCTAGGTAGGACTATTTTCTAGTGATTGTCTCTGGGGACTCAAAAAGAATCCATTTGTTTCTTTGCTTCTCAGATTCACTTGTATAGTGTACCTGTCCCCGCCCCTCCAGCTTGTAGTTTGTCTGTGTCCTTGGATCTCAAGTGAGTCTCCAGTAAGGGAGCACGTAGGTGATCTTGAGTTTTCACCAGTTCTTCTAACTCTGTGTCTTTTGATTGGAGCAGTCAAAGCCTGTACTTTTATTCTGATATTTGAGAGCTATGCTCTTACTGCACTTTGAAATTTTTTTTTGTTCTCATTAATATACAATCACATGCAGAACATTATGTTTACTAGTGTACCCCCTTCACCAAGTCCTCGCCATATCCCAGTTACAGTCGCTCTCCGTCAGCGTGTAGTAAGATGCTGTAGAATCACTACTTGTCTTCTCTGTGATGTATAGCCCTGCCCATGACCCTACAACCTACACATTATTCATGCTAATCCTAATGCCCCCATTCTTTTTCCCCGCCCTTATCCCTCCCTTGCCACAAACCCTACCCAGTCCCTTTCTCTTTGGTAACTGTTAGTCCACTCTCGGGTACTGTGTGTCTGCTGCTGTTTTTTCCTTCAGTTTTTCTTTGCTATCGTACTCCACACATGAGTGAAATCATTTGGTACATGTATTTCTCCGACTGGCCTATTTGACTGAGCATAATACCCTCTTGCTCCATCCACGTTATTGCCAATGATAGGATTTGTTTTCTTCTTTTGGCTGCTTACTGCACTTTTTAAACTGGATTTTATTCTTCTTTTTTGTTTGTTGTTTCGCTATGTGCTTCAACCATTGCTCTCATGGTTATGAGCAATAGCTTTGTGTTAATTGATATGTACCTATATCTATCTATCTTTCTGTCTATCTATCAATCAATCAATCATCTATTTCTCTGTCCATCTGTCTTTGTGTAGAGAACAGTTAACCACATAGCCTATGTCACTTTCCTACATTATGCTTCCAAAAATCCTGCAAGGTAACTAGGCTGTATGGAGTGCACTTTCTTCACCAAGACACTTGCAGGTCGTGTCGGCAGTGTGTACTACAAAACCAGTAAATGGTTGTGCAGGGACATGAACCCGTGTCTCTATCCTCAGTCCACTTTCATCTCATTCTCACTTGCTGTCTGTATTTAGCCACATTCATTGCTAAGTGCTCCCTGAAGACCACAAGTATCCTTCCTCTGGGCCTGTTGTCGACAGAAAAGTACACTTGCTGCTTTGCTCACCACCACGTTTGAAGGACATCGGCATGATCACTGCTGACAGGACAGAGGGTCAAATAAAAAGGAACACCAATTTCTAGACAGGAGCAGTTGGGAGCTAAGAGTGTATTGTGGAGTGACGTGTTTATTTGATTGTCCAAACTTCCCTCTTTAGGTGGTTATTACTTCACATTCGTGAAGATCATAAAACCCACCGATTTCATAGGCCCAGATGCTTGTTATTACAGCAACTCATTTATTGAGGTGAGAGAAAATGGGAAGGACGTTGCTGCACCACTAAATCTATGGCTGGGCCCTGCTGAAAACAAACAAAAAGAATTCATGGTGGCCAGATAGGGCTATTTTCTACTGACTGTCTCTGGGGGCTCAAACAGAATCCATTTGTTTAACTGTTTGTTTTTCAGTTTCACTCGTGTAGGGTACTTGTCCCCACACCTTCAGCTTGTAGTTTGTCTGTGTCCTTGGATCTCCTGTGAGTCTCCTGTAAGGAATCACGTAGGTTTCTTGAGTTTTTATCCGTTCTTTTAACCCTGTGTCTTTTGTTTGCAGCACTCAGAGCCTGACCTTTTATTCTGATGATTCAGAGCTGTGCCCTTATTGCACTTAAAAATGTTTTTTTATTGTCATTAGTCTACAATCATGTGAAGAACATTATGTTTACTCTGCTCCCCCTTCACCAAGTCCCCCCCGAAAATCCTCTTCAGTCGCTGTCCAACAGCGAGTAGTAAGATGCTATATAATCTCTACTAGTCTTCTCTGTGTTGTACAGCACTCATCATGCCCCACCGACCCCACGCAATATACATGCTTATCCTAATGAACCCATTCTTTCTCCCCGCACTTATCCATCCCCTCAGAACCACCCAGCCCTTTGGCAACTTTTAGTCAACTCTCGGGTTCTGTGAGTCCGCTGCTGTTTTATTCCTTCAGTTTTTCTTTGTTGTTATACTCCACACATGAGTGAAATCTTTTGATACTTGTCTTTCTCCGCCTGACCTATTTCTCTGAACATACTACCATCTAGCTCCATCCACGTCATTGCAAATGGTAGGATTTGTTTTCTTCTTATGGCTGCTTACTGCACTTTGTAAACTGGATTTCATTCTTCCTTTTTGTTTGAAGTTTAGCTATGTGCTTTCACCATTCACTTCCTGGGTATGAGCAACAGCTTTGTGTCAATCGATATGTATCTGTATCTGTCTATCGTTCTGTCTGTCTGTAAATCTATCTATCGTTCTATATATCCTTCTATCTATCTCTCTGTCCTTCTCTTTATTTATCTATCCATCTATCTAGCTTCCTATCGTCTATCATGTGTATCATCTATCTATCTATGATCTGTCATCTATCTATCTGTCTATCTATGAATCAATCATCTTTCTGTCTGCCCATCTATCCTTATGTACAGAAAAGTTAACAACACCACCTATGTCACTTCCCTACATTATGCTTCCAAAAATATTGCAAGGTCACTAGGCCGTAGGGAGAGCACTGGGCTCACTGAGACAATTGCAGATCGAGTCAGCCGCGTGTGCTTACAAAACCAGTAAATGGTGCAGGGACTTGAACCCGTATCTCTGTCCTCTGTCCTCTTAAACCTCCTTCTCGCTTGCTAACTGTATTTAGCCACATTCATTGACTAAGTGCTCACTGAAGACCACAAGTATACTTCATCTGTGCCTGTTGTAGACAGAAAAGTATACTTGGTGCTTTACTCACCACCGTGTTTGACGGACATTGGCGTGTTCGCCACTGATAGAAGGAGGGACAAATTAAAAGGAACACCTATTTCTAGACAGGAGCATTTGGGAGCAAAGTGTGTGTTGTGGAGAGACGTGTTTGGTTGAGTGTCCAAACTTCCCTCTTTATGTGGTTATTACTTCTTTACAATCGTGAACATCATCAAACCCAGTGATTTCAAACGCCCAGACGCTAATTATTACAGCAATTCATTTGTTGATGTGAGAAAAAATGAGAAGGACATTGCAGTACCACTCAATCTATACCTGGGCACCGCTGAAACCAAACCAAAAGAATTCACGGTGGCTAGGTAGGACTATTTTCTAGTGATTGTCTCTGGGGACTCAAAAAGAATCCATTTGTTTCTTTGCTTCTCAGATTCACTTGTATAGTGTACCTGTCCCCGCCCCTCCAGCTTGTAGTTTGTCTGTGTCCTTGGATCTCAAGTGAGTCTCCAGTAAGGGAGCACGTAGGTGATCTTGAGTTTTCACCAGTTCTTCTAACTCTGTGTCTTTTGATTGGAGCAGTCAAAGCCTGTACTTTTATTCTGATATTTGAGAGCTATGCTCTTACTGCACTTTGAAATTTTTTTTTGTTCTCATTAATATACAATCACATGCAGAACATTATGTTTACTAGTGTACCCCCTTCACCAAGTCCTCGCCATATCCCAGTTACAGTCGCTCTCCGTCAGCGTGTAGTAAGATGCTGTAGAATCACTACTTGTCTTCTCTGTGTTGTATAGCCCTGCCCATGACCCTACAACCTACACATTATTCATGCTAATCCTAATGCCCCCATTCTTTTTCCCCGCCCTTATCACTCCCTTGCCACAAACCCTACCCAGTCCCTTTCTCTTTGGTAACTGTTAGTCCACTCTCGGGTACTGTGTGTCTGCTGCTGTTTTTTCCTTCAGTTTTTCTTTGCTATCGTACTCCACACATGAGTGAAATCATTTGGTACATGTATTTCTCCGACTGGCCTATTTGACTGAGCATAATACCCTCTAGCTCCATCCACGTTATTGCCAATGATAGGATTTGTTTTCTTCTTTTGGCTGCTTACTGCACTTTTTAAACTGGATTTTATTCTTCTTTTTTGTTTGTTGTTTCGCTATGTGCTTCAACCATTGCTCTCATGGTTATGAGCAATAGCTTTGTGTTAATTGATATGTACCTATATCTATCTATCCTTCTGTATATCTGTCAATCAATCAATCATCTATTTCTCTGTCCATCTGTCTTTGTGTAGAGAACAGTTGACCACATAGCCTATGTCACTTTCCTACATTATGCTTCCAAAAATCCTGCAAAGTAACTAGGCTGTATGGAGTGCACTTTCTTCACCAAGACACTTGCAGGTCGTGTCGGCAGTGTGTACTACAAAACCAGTAAATGGTTGTGCAGGGACATGAACCCGTATCTCTATCCTCAGTCCACTTTCATCTCATTCTCACTTGCTGTCTGTATTTAACCACATTCATTGACTAAGTGCTCCCTGAAGACCACAAGTATCCTTCCTCTGGGCCTGTTGTCGACAGAAAAGTACACTTGCTGCTTTGCTCACCACCACGTTTGAAGGACATCGGCATGATCACTGCTGACAGGACAGAGGGTCAAATAAAAAGGAACAGCAATTTCTAGACAGGAGCAGTTGGGAGCTAAGAGTGTATTGTGGAGTGACGTGTTTATTTGATTGTCCAAACTTCCCTCTTTAGGTGGTTATTACTTCACATTCGTGAAGATCATAAAACCCACCGATTTCATAGGCCCAGATGCTTGTTATTACAGCAACTCAGTTATTGAGGTGAGAGAAAATGGGAAGGACGTTGCTGCACCACTAAATCTATGGCTGGGCCCTGCTGAAAACAAACAAAAAGAATTCACGGTGGCCAGATAGGGCTATTTTCTACTGACTGTCTCTGGGGGCTCAAACAGAATCCATTTGTTTAACTGTTTGTTTTTCAGTTTCACTCGTGTAGGGTACTTGTCCCCATACCTTCAGCTTGTAGTTTTTCTGTGTCCTTGGATCTCCTGTGAGTCTCCTGTAAGGAATCACGTAGGTTTCTTGAGTTTTTATCCGTTCTTTTAACCCTGTGTCTTTTGTTTGCAGCACTCAGAGCCTGACCTTTTATTCTGATGATTCAGAGCTGTGCCCTTATTGCACTTAAAAATGTTTTTTTATTGTCATTAGTCTACAATCATGTGAAGAACATTATGTTTACTCTGCTCCCCCTTCACCAAGTCCCCCCCGAAAATCCTCTTCAGTCGCTGTCCATCAGCGAGTAGTAAGATGCTATATAATCTCTACTAGTCTTCTCTGTGTTGTACAGCACTCATCATGCCCCACCGACCCCACGCAATATACATGCTTATCCTAATGAACCCATTCTTTCTCCCCGCACTTATCCATCCCCTCAGAACCACCCTGCCCAGTCCTTTTCCCTTTGGCAACTTTTAGTCAACTCTCGGGTTCTGTGAGTCCGCTGCTGTTTTATTCCTTCAGTTTTTCTTTGTTGTTATACTCCACACATGAGTGAAATCTTTTGATACTTGTCTTTCTCCGCCTGACCTATTTCTCTGAACATACTACCGTCTAGCTCCATCCACGTCATTGCAAATGGTAGGATTTGTTTTCTTCTTATGGCTGCTTACTGCACTTTGTAAACTGGATTTCATTCTTCCTTTTTGTTTGAAGTTTAGCTATGTGCTTTCACCATTCACTTCCTGGGTATGAGCAACAGCTTTGTGTCAATCGATATGTATCTGTATCTGTCTATCGTTCTGTCTGTCTGTAAATCTATCTATCGTTCTATATATCCTTCTATCTATCTCTCTGTCCTTCTCTTTATTTATCTATCCATCTATCTAGCTTCCTATCGTCTATCATGTGTATCATCTATCTATCTATGATCTGTCATCTATCTATCTGTCTATCTATGAATCAATCATCTTTCTGTCTGCCCATCTATCCTTATGTACAGAAAAGTTAACAACACCACCTATGTCACTTCCCTACATTATGCTTCCAAAAATATTGCAAGGTCACTAGGCCGTAGGGAGAGCACTGGGCTCACTGAGACAATTGCAGATCGAGTCAGCCGCGTGTGCTTACAAAACCAGTAAATGGTGCAGGGACTTGAACCCGTATCTCTGTCCTCTGTCCTCTTAAACCTCCTTCTCGCTTGCTAACTGTATTTAGCCACATTCATTGACTAAGTGCTCACTGAAGACCACAAGTATACTTCATCTGTGCCTGTTGTAGACAGAAAAGTATACTTGGTGCTTTACTCACCACCGTGTTTGACGGACATTGGCGTGTTCGCCACTGATAGAAGGAGGGACAAATTAAAAGGAACACCTATTTCTAGACAGGAGCATTTGGGAGCAAAGTGTGTGTTGTGGAGAGACGTGTTTGGTTGAGTGTCCAAACTTCCCTCTTTATGTGGTTATTACTTCTTTACAATCGTGAACATCATCAAACCCAGTGATTTCAAACGCCCAGACGCTAATTATTACAGCAATTCATTTGTTGATGTGAGAAAAAATGAGAAGGACATTGCAGTACCACTCAATCTATACCTGGGCACCGCTGAAACCAAACCTAAAGAATTCACGGTGGCTAGGTAGGACTATTTTCTAGTGATTGTCTCTGGGGACTCAAAAAGAATCCATTTGTTTCTTTGCTTCTCAGATTCACTTGTATAGTGTACCTGTCCCCGCCCCTCCAGCTTGTAGTTTGTCTGTGTCCTTGGATCTCAAGTGAGTCTCCAGTAAGGGAGCACGTAGGTGATCTTGAGTTTTCACCAGTTCTTCTAACTCTGTGTCTTTTGATTGGAGCAGTCAAAGCCTGTACTTTTATTCTGATATTTGAGAGCTATGCTCTTACTGCACTTTGAAATTTTTTTTTGTTCTCATTAATATACAATCACATGCAGAACATTATGTTTACTAGTGTACCCCCTTCACCAAGTCCTCGCCATATCCCAGTTACAGTCGCTCTCCGTCAGCGTGTAGTAAGATGCTGTAGAATCACTACTTGTCTTCTCTGTGATGTATAGCCCTGCCCATGACCCTACAACCTACACATTATTCATGCTAATCCTAATGCCCCCATTCTTTTTCCCCGCCCTTATCCCTCCCTTGCCACAAACCCTACCCAGTCCCTTTCTCTTTGGTAACTGTTAGTCCACTCTCGGGTACTGTGTGTCTGCTGCTGTTTTTTCCTTCAGTTTTTCTTTGCTATCGTACTCCACACATGAGTGAAATCATTTGGTACATGTATTTCTCCGACTGGCCTATTTGACTGAGCATAATACCCTCTAGCTCCATCCACGTTATTGCCAATGATAGGATTTGTTTTCTTCTTTTGGCTGCTTACTGCACTTTTTAAACTGGATTTTATTCTTCTTTTTTGTTTGTTGTTTCGCTATGTGCTTCAACCATTGCTCTCATGGTTATGAGCAATAGCTTTGTGTTAATTGATATGTACCTATATCTATCTATCTTTCTGTCTATCTATCAATCAATCAATCATCTATTTCTCTGTCCATCTGTCTTTGTGTAGAGAACAGTTAACCACATAGCCTATGTCACTTTCCTACATTATGCTTCCAAAAATCCTGCAAGGTAACTAGGCTGTATGGAGTGCACTTTCTTCACCAAGACACTTGCAGGTCGTGTCGGCAGTGTGTACTACAAAACCAGTAAATGGTTGTGCAGGGACATGAACCCGTGTCTCTATCCTCAGTCCACTTTCATCTCATTCTCACTTGCTGTCTGTATTTAGCCACATTCATTGACTAAGTGCTCCCTGAAGACCACAAGTATCCTTCCTCTGGGCCTGTTGTCGACAGAAAAGTACACTTGCTGCTTTGCTCACCACCACGTTTGAAGGACATCGGCATGATCACTGCTGACAGGACAGAGGGTCAAATAAAAAGGAACACCAATTTCTAGACAGGAGCAGTTGGGAGCTAAGAGTGTATTGTGGAGTGACGTGTTTATTTGATTGTCCAAACTTCCCTCTTTAGGTGGTTATTACTTCACATTCGTGAAGATCATAAAACCCACCGATTTCATAGGCCCAGATGCTTGTTATTACAGCAACTCAGTTATTGAGGTGAGAGAAAATGGGAAGGACGTTGCTGCACCACTAAATCTATGGCTGGGCCCTGCTGAAAACAAACAAAAAGAATTCATGGTGGCCAGATAGGGCTATTTTCTACTGACTGTCTCTGGGGGCTCAAACAGAATCCATTTGTTTAACTGTTTGTTTTTCAGTTTCACTCGTGTAGGGTACTTGTCCCCACACCTTCAGCTTGTAGTTTGTCTGTGTCCTTGGATCTCCTGTGAGTCTCCTGTAAGGAATCACGTAGGTTTCTTGAGTTTTTATCCGTTCTTTTAACCCTGTGTCTTTTGTTTGCAGCACTCAGAGCCTGACCTTTTATTCTGATGATTCAGAGCTGTGCCCTTATTGCACTTAAAAATGTTTTTTTATTGTCATTAGTCTACAATCATGTGAAGAACATTATGTTTACTCTGCTCCCCCTTCACCAAGTCCCCCCCGAAAATCCTCTTCAGTCGCTGTCCAACAGCGAGTAGTAAGATGCTATATAATCTCTACTAGTCTTCTCTGTGTTGTACAGCACTCATCATGCCCCACCGACCCCACGCAATATACATGCTTATCCTAATGAACCCATTCTTTCTCCCCGCACTTATCCATCCCCTCAGAACCACCCAGCCCTTTGGCAACTTTTAGTCAACTCTCGGGTTCTGTGAGTCCGCTGCTGTTTTATTCCTTCAGTTTTTCTTTGTTGTTATACTCCACACATGAGTGAAATCTTTTGATACTTGTCTTTCTCCGCCTGACCTATTTCTCTGAACATACTACCGTCTAGCTCCATCCACGTCATTGCAAATGGTAGGATTTGTTTTCTTCTTATGGCTGCTTACTGCACTTTGTAAACTGGATTTCATTCTTCCTTTTTGTTTGAAGTTTAGCTATGTGCTTTCACCATTCACTTCCTGGGTATGAGCAACAGCTTTGTGTCAATCGATATGTATCTGTATCTGTCTATCGTTCTGTCTGTCTGTAAATCTATCTATCGTTCTATATATCCTTCTATCTATCTCTCTGTCCTTCTCTTTATTTATCTATCCATCTATCTAGCTTCCTATCGTCTATCATGTGTATCATCTATCTATCTATGATCTGTCATCTATCTATCTGTCTATCTATGAATCAATCATCTTTCTGTCTGCCCATCTATCCTTATGTACAGAAAAGTTAACAACACCACCTATGTCACTTCCCTACATTATGCTTCCAAAAATATTGCAAGGTCACTAGGCCGTAGGGAGAGCACTGGGCTCACTGAGACAATTGCAGATCGAGTCAGCCGCGTGTGCTTACAAAACCAGTAAATGGTGCAGGGACTTGAACCTGTATCTCTGTCCTCTGTCCTCTTAAACCTCCTTCTCGCTTGCTAACTGTATTTAGCCACATTCATTGACTAAGTGCTCACTGAAGACCACAAGTATACTTCATCTGTGCCTGTTGTAGACAGAAAAGTATACTTGGTGCTTTACTCACCACCGTGTTTGACGGACATTGGCGTGTTCGCCACTGATAGAAGGAGGGACAAATTAAAAGGAACACCTATTTCTAGACAGGAGCATTTGGGAGCAAAGTGTGTGTTGTGGAGAGACGTGTTTGGTTGAGTGTCCAAACTTCCCTCTTTATGTGGTTATTACTTCTTTACAATCGTGAACATCATCAAACCCAGTGATTTCAAACGCCCAGACGCTAATTATTACAGCAATTCATTTGTTGATGTGAGAAAAAATGAGAAGGACATTGCAGTACCACTCAATCTATACCTGGGCACC
The DNA here is from genome assembly GCF_030020395.1 of Manis pentadactyla. Classification (NCBI taxonomy): domain Eukaryota; kingdom Metazoa; phylum Chordata; class Mammalia; order Pholidota; family Manidae; genus Manis; species Manis pentadactyla. The sequence goes on along the minus strand of NC_080027.1, from coordinate 129,805,935 downwards.
GCTGAAACCAAACCAAAAGAATTCACGGTGGCTAGGTAGGACTATTTTCTAGTGATTGTCTCTGGGGACTCAAAAAGAATCCATTTGTTTCTTTGCTTCTCAGATTCACTTGTATAGTGTACCTGTCCCCGCCCCTCCAGCTTGTAGTTTGTCTGTGTCCTTGGATCTCAAGTGAGTCTCCAGTAAGGGAGCACGTAGGTGATCTTGAGTTTTCACCAGTTCTTCTAACTCTGTGTCTTTTGATTGGAGCAGTCAAAGCCTGTACTTTTATTCTGATATTTGAGAGCTATGCTCTTACTGCACTTTGAAATTTTTTTTTGTTCTCATTAATATACAATCACATGCAGAACATTATGTTTAATAGTGTACCCCCTTCACCAAGTCCTCGCCATATCCCAGTTACAGTCGCTCTCCGTCAGCGTGTAGTAAGATGCTGTAGAATCACTACTTGTCTTCTCTGTGATGTATAGCCCTGCCCATGACCCTACAACCTACACATTATTCATGCTAATCCTAATGCCCCCATTCTTTTTCCCCGCCCTTATCCCTCCCTTGCCACAAACCCTACCCAGTCCCTTTCTCTTTGGTAACTGTTAGTCCACTCTCGGGTACTGTGTGTCTGCTGCTGTTTTTTCCTTCAGTTTTTCTTTGCTATCGTACTCCACACATGAGTGAAATCATTTGGTACATGTATTTCTCCGACTGGCCTATTTGACTGAGCATAATACCCTCTAGCTCCATCCACGTTATTGCCAATGATAGGATTTGTTTTCTTCTTTTGGCTGCTTACTGCACTTTTTAAACTGGATTTTATTCTTCTTTTTTGTTTGTTGTTTCGCTATGTGCTTCAACCATTGCTCTCATGGTTATGAGCAATAGCTTTGTGTTAATTGATATGTACCTATATCTATCTATCTTTCTGTCTATCTATCAATCAATCAATCATCTATTTCTCTGTCCATCTGTCTTTGTGTAGAGAACAGTTAACCACATAGCCTATGTCACTTTCCTACATTATGCTTCCAAAAATCCTGCAAGGTAACTAGGCTGTATGGAGTGCACTTTCTTCACCAAGACACTTGCAGGTCGTGTCGGCAGTGTGTACTACAAAACCAGTAAATGGTTGTGCAGGGACATGAACCCGTGTCTCTATCCTCAGTCCACTTTCATCTCATTCTCACTTGCTGTCTGTATTTAGCCACATTCATTGACTAAGTGCTCCCTGAAGACCACAAGTATCCTTCCTCTGGGCCTGTTGTCGACAGAAAAGTACACTTGCTGCTTTGCTCACCACCACGTTTGAAGGACATCGGCATGATCACTGCTGACAGGACAGAGGGTCAAATAAAAAGGAACACCAATTTCTAGACAGGAGCAGTTGGGAGCTAAGAGTGTATTGTGGAGTGACGTGTTTATTTGATTGTCCAAACTTCCCTCTTTAGGTGGTTATTACTTCACATTCGTGAAGATCATAAAACCCACCGATTTCATAGGCCCAGATGCTTGTTATTACAGCAACTCATTTATTGAGGTGAGAGAAAATGGGAAGGACGTTGCTGCACCACTAAATCTATGGCTGGGCCCTGCTGAAAACAAACAAAAAGAATTCATGGTGGCCAGATAGGGCTATTTTCTACTGACTGTCTCTGGGGGCTCAAACAGAATCCATTTGTTTAACTGTTTGTTTTTCAGTTTCACTCGTGTAGGGTACTTGTCCCCACACCTTCAGCTTGTAGTTTGTCTGTGTCCTTGGATCTCCTGTGAGTCTCCTGTAAGGAATCACGTAGGTTTCTTGAGTTTTTATCCGTTCTTTTAACCCTGTGTCTTTTGTTTGCAGCACTCAGAGCCTGACCTTTTATTCTGATGATTCAGAGCTGTGCCCTTATTGCACTTAAAAATGTTTTTTTATTGTCATTAGTCTACAATCATGTGAAGAACATTATGTTTACTCTGCTCCCCCTTCACCAAGTCCCCCCCGAAAATCCTCTTCAGTCGCTGTCCAACAGCGAGTAGTAAGATGCTATATAATCTCTACTAGTCTTCTCTGTGTTGTACAGCACTCATCATGCCCCACCGACCCCACGCAATATACATGCTTATCCTAATGAACCCATTCTTTCTCCCCGCACTTATCCATCCCCTCAGAACCACCCAGCCCTTTGGCAACTTTTAGTCAACTCTCGGGTTCTGTGAGTCCGCTGCTGTTTTATTCCTTCAGTTTTTCTTTGTTGTTATACTCCACACATGAGTGAAATCTTTTGATACTTGTCTTTCTCCGCCTGACCTATTTCTCTGAACATACTACCGTCTAGCTCCATCCACGTCATTGCAAATGGTAGGATTTGTTTTCTTCTTATGGCTGCTTACTGCACTTTGTAAACTGGATTTCATTCTTCCTTTTTGTTTGAAGTTTAGCTATGTGCTTTCACCATTCACTTCCTGGGTATGAGCAACAGCTTTGTGTCAATCGATATGTATCTGTATCTGTCTATCGTTCTGTCTGTCTGTAAATCTATCTATCGTTCTATATATCCTTCTATCTATCTCTCTGTCCTTCTCTTTATTTATCTATCCATCTATCTAGCTTCCTATCGTCTATCATGTGTATCATCTATCTATCTATGATCTGTCATCTATCTATCTGTCTATCTATGAATCAATCATCTTTCTGTCTGCCCATCTATCCTTATGTACAGAAAAGTTAACAACACCACCTATGTCACTTCCCTACATTATGCTTCCAAAAATATTGCAAGGTCACTAGGCCGTAGGGAGAGCACTGGGCTCACTGAGACAATTGCAGATCGAGTCAGCCGCGTGTGCTTACAAAACCAGTAAATGGTGCAGGGACTTGAACCCGTATCTCTGTCCTCTGTCCTCTTAAACCTCCTTCTCGCTTGCTAACTGTATTTAGCCACATTCATTGACTAAGTGCTCACTGAAGACCACAAGTATACTTCATATGTGCCTGTTGTAGACAGAAAAGTATACTTGGTGCTTTACTCACCACCGTGTTTGACGGACATTGGCGTGTTCGCCACTGATAGAAGGAGGGACAAATTAAAAGGAACACCTATTTCTAGACAGGAGCATTTGGGAGCAAAGTGTGTGTTGTGGAGAGACGTGTTTGGTTGAGTGTCCAAACTTCCCTCTTTATGTGGTTATTACTTCTTTACAATCGTGAACATCATCAAACCCAGTGATTTCAAACGCCCAGACGCTAATTATTACAGCAATTCATTTGTTGATGTGAGAAAAAATGAGAAGGACATTGCAGTACCACTCAATCTATACCTGGGCACCGCTGAAACCAAACCAAAAGAATTCACGGTGGCTAGGTAGGACTATTTTCTAGTGATTGTCTCTGGGGACTCAAAAAGAATCCATTTGTTTCTTTGCTTCTCAGATTCACTTGTATAGTGTACCTGTCCCCGCCCCTCCAGCTTGTAGTTTGTCTGTGTCCTTGGATCTCAAGTGAGTCTCCAGTAAGGGAGCACGTAGGTGATCTTGAGTTTTCACCAGTTCTTCTAACTCTGTGTCTTTTGATTGGAGCAGTCAAAGCCTGTACTTTTATTCTGATATTTGAGAGCTATGCTCTTACTGCACTTTGAAATTTTTTTTTGTTCTCATTAATATACAATCACATGCAGAACATTATGTTTACTAGTGTACCCCCTTCACCAAGTCCTCGCCATATCCCAGTTACAGTCGCTCTCCGTCAGCGTGTAGTAAGATGCTGTAGAATCACTACTTGTCTTCTCTGTGATGTATAGCCCTGCCCATGACCCTACAACCTACACATTATTCATGCTAATCCTAATGCCCCCATTCTTTTTCCCCGCCCTTATCCCTCCCTTGCCACAAACCCTACCCAGTCCCTTTCTCTTTGGTAACTGTTAGTCCACTCTCGGGTACTGTGTGTCTGCTGCTGTTTTTTCCTTCAGTTTTTCTTTGCTATCGTACTCCACACATGAGTGAAATCATTTGGTACATGTATTTCTCCGACTCGCCTATTTGACTGAGCATAATACCCTCTAGCTCCATCCACGTTATTGCCAATGATAGGATTTGTTTTCTTCTTTTGGTTGCTTACTGCACTTTTTAAACTGGATTTTATTCTTCTTTTTTGTTTGTTGTTTCGCTATGTGCTTCAACCATTGCTCTCATGGTTATGAGCAATAGCTTTGTGTTAATTGATATGTACCTATATCTATCTATCTTTCTGTCTATCTATCAATCAATCATCTATTTCTCTGTCCATCTGTCTTTGTGTAGAGAACAGTTAACCACATAGCCTATGTCACTTTCCTACATTATGCTTCCAAAAATCCTGCAAGGTAACTAGGCTGTATGGAGTGCACTTTCTTCACCAAGACACTTGCAGGTCGTGTCGGCAGTGTGTACTACAAAACCAGTAAATGGTTGTGCAGGGACATGAACCCGTGTCTCTATCCTCAGTCCACTTTCATCTCATTCTCACTTGCTGTCTGTATTTAGCCACATTCATTGACTAAGTGCTCCCTGAAGACCACAAGTATCCTTCCTCTGGGCCTGTTGTCGACAGAAAAGTACACTTGCTGCTTTGCTCACCACCACGTTTGAAGGACATCGGCATGATCACTGCTGACAGGACAGAGGGTCAAATAAAAAGGAACACCAATTTCTAGACAGGAGCAGTTGGGAGCTAAGAGTGTATTGTGGAGTGACGTGTTTATTTGATTGTCCAAACTTCCCTCTTTAGGTGGTTATTACTTCACATTCGTGAAGATCATAAAACCCACCGATTTCATAGGCCCAGATGCTTGTTATTACAGCAACTCATTTATTGAGGTGAGAGAAAATGGGAAGGACGTTGCTGCACCACTAAATCTATGGCTGGGCCCTGCTGAAAACAAACAAAAAGAATTCACGGTGGCGAGATAGGGCTATTTTCTACTGACTGTCTCTGGGGGCTCAAACAGAATCCATTTGTTTAACTGTTTGTTTTTCAGTTTCACTCGTGTAGGGTACTTGTCCCCACACCTTCAGCTTGTAGTTTGTCTGTGTCCTTGGATCTCCTGTGAGTCTCCTGTAAGGAATCACGTAGGTTTCTTGAGTTTTTATCCGTTCTTTTAACCCTGTGTCTTTTGTTTGCAGCACTCAGAGCCTGACCTTTTATTCTGATGATTCAGAGCTGTGCCCTTATTGCACTTAAAAATGTTTTTTTATTGTCATTAGTCTACAATCATGTGAAGAACATTATGTTTACTCTGCTCCCCCTTCACCAAGTCCCCCCCGAAAATCCTCTTCAGTCGCTGTCCAACAGCGAGTAGTAAGATGCTATATAATCTCTACTAGTCTTCTCTGTGTTGTACAGCACTCATCATGCCCCACCGACCCCACGCAATATACATGCTTATCCTAATGAACCCATTCTTTCTCCCCGCACTTATCCATCCCCTCAGAACCACCCAGCCCTTTGGCAACTTTTAGTCAACTCTCGGGTTCTGTGAGTCCGCTGCTGTTTTATTCCTTCAGTTTTTCTTTGTTGTTATACTCCACACATGAGTGAAATCTTTTGATACTTGTCTTTCTCCGCCTGACCTATTTCTCTGAACATACTACCGTCTAGCTCCATCCACGTCATTGCAAATGGTAGGATTTGTTTTCTTCTTATGGCTGCTTACTGCACTTTGTAAACTGGATTTCATTCTTCCTTTTTGTTTGAAGTTTAGCTATGTGCTTTCACCATTCACTTCCTGGGTATGAGCAACAGCTTTGTGTCAATCGATATGTATCTGTATCTGTCTATCGTTCTGTCTGTCTGTAAATCTATCTATCGTTCTATATATCCTTCTATCTATCTCTCTGTCCTTCTCTTTATTTATCTATCCATCTATCTAGCTTCCTATCGTCTATCATGTGTATCATCTATCTATCTATGATCTGTCATCTATCTATCTGTCTATCTATGAATCAATCATCTTTCTGTCTGCCCATCTATCCTTATGTACAGAAAAGTTAACAACACCACCTATGTCACTTCCCTACATTATGCTTCCAAAAATATTGCAAGGTCACTAGGCCGTAGGGAGAGCACTGGGCTCACTGAGACAATTGCAGATCGAGTCAGCCGCGTGTGCTTACAAAACCAGTAAATGGTGCAGGGACTTGAACCCGTATCTCTGTCCTCTGTCCTCTTAAACCTCCTTCTCGCTTGCTAACTGTATTTAGCCACATTCATTGACTAAGTGCTCACTGAAGACCACAAGTATACTTCATCTGTGCCTGTTGTAGACAGAAAAGTATACTTGGTGCTTTACTCACCACCGTGTTTGACGGACATTGGCGTGTTCGCCACTGATAGAAGGAGGGACAAATTAAAAGGAACACCTATTTCTAGACAGGAGCATTTGGGAGCAAAGTGTGTGTTGTGGAGAGACGTGTTTGGTTGAGTGTCCAAACTTCCCTCTTTATGTGGTTATTACTTCTTTACAATCGTGAACATCATCAAACCCAGTGATTTCAAACGCCCAGACGCTAATTATTACAGCAATTCATTTGTTGATGTGAGAAAAAATGAGAAGGACATTGCAGTACCACTCAATCTATACCTGGGCACCGCTGAAACCAAACCAAAAGAATTCACGGTGGCTAGGTAGGACTATTTTCTAGTGATTGTCTCTGGGGACTCAAAAAGAATCCATTTGTTTCTTTGCTTCTCAGATTCACTTGTATAGTGTACCTGTCCCCGCCCCTCCAGCTTGTAGTTTGTCTGTGTCCTTGGATCTCAAGTGAGTCTCCAGTAAGGGAGCACGTAGGTGATCTTGAGTTTTCACCAGTTCTTCTAACTCTGTGTCTTTTGATTGGAGCAGTCAAAGCCTGTACTTTTATTCTGATATTTGAGAGCTATGCTCTTACTGCACTTTGAAATTTTTTTTTGTTCTCATTAATATACAATCACATGCAGAACATTATGTTTACTAGTGTACCCCCTTCACCAAGTCCTCGCCATATCCCAGTTACAGTCGCTCTCCGTCAGCGTGTAGTAAGATGCTGTAGAATCACTACTTGTCTTCTCTGTGATGTATAGCCCTGCCCATGACCCTACAACCTACACATTATTCATGCTAATCCTAATGCCCCCATTCTTTTTCCCCGCCCTTATCCCTCCCTTGCCACAAACCCTACCCAGTCCCTTTCTCTTTGGTAACTGTTAGTCCACTCTCGGGTACTGTGTGTCTGCTGCTGTTTTTTCCTTCAGTTTTTCTTTGCTATCGTACTCCACACATGAGTGAAATCATTTGGTACATGTATTTCTCCGACTGGCCTATTTGACTGAGCATAATACCCTCTAGCTCCATCCACGTTATTGCCAATGATAGGATTTGTTTTCTTCTTTTGGCTGCTTACTGCACTTTTTAAACTGGATTTTATTCTTCTTTTTTGTTTGTTGTTTCGCTATGTGCTTCAACCATTGCTCTCATGGTTATGAGCAATAGCTTTGTGTTAATTGATATGTACCTATATCTATCTATCTTTCTGTCTATCTATCAATCAATCAATCATCTATTTCTCTGTCCATCTGTCTTTGTGTAGAGAACAGTTAACCACATAGCCTATGTCACTTTCCTACATTATGCTTCCAAAAATCCTGCAAGGTAACTAGGCTGTATGGAGTGCACTTTCTTCACCAAGACACTTGCAGGTCGTGTCGGCAGTGTGTACTACAAAACCAGTAAATGGTTGTGCAGGGACATGAACCCGTGTCTCTATCCTCAGTCCACTTTCATCTCATTCTCACTTGCTGTCTGTATTTAGCCACATTCATTGACTAAGTGCTCCCTGAAGACCACAAGTATCCTTCCTCTGGGCCTGTTGTCGACAGAAAAGTACACTTGCTGCTTTGCTCACCACCACGTTTGAAGGACATCGGCATGATCACTGCTGACAGGACAGAGGGTCAAATAAAAAGGAACACCAATTTCTAGACAGGAGCAGTTGGGAGCTAAGAGTGTATTGTGGAGTGACGTGTTTATTTGATTGTCCAAACTTCCCTCTTTAGGTGGTTATTACTTCACATTCGTGAAGATCATAAAACCCACCGATTTCATAGGCCCAGATGCTTGTTATTACAGCAACTCATTTATTGAGGTGAGAGAAAATGGGAAGGACGTTGCTGCACCACTAAATCTATGGCTGGGCCCTGCTGAAAACAAACAAAAAGAATTCACGGTGGCGAGATAGGGCTATTTTCTACTGACTGTCTCTGGGGGCTCAAACAGAATCCATTTGTTTAACTGTTTGTTTTTCAGTTTCACTCGTGTAGGGTACTTGTCCCCACACCTTCAGCTTGTAGTTTGTCTGTGTCCTTGGATCTCCTGTGAGTCTCCTGTAAGGAATCACGTAGGTTTCTTGAGTTTTTATCCGTTCTTTTAACCCTGTGTCTTTTGTTTGCAGCACTCAGAGCCTGACCTTTTATTCTGATGATTCAGAGCTGTGCCCTTATTGCACTTAAAAATGTTTTTTTATTGTCATTAGTCTACAATCATGTGAAGAACATTATGTTTACTCTGCTCCCCCTTCACCAAGTCCCCCCCGAAAATCCTCTTCAGTCGCTGTCCAACAGCGAGTAGTAAGATGCTATATAATCTCTACTAGTCTTCTCTGTGTTGTACAGCACTCATCATGCCCCACCGACCCCACGCAATATACATGCTTATCCTAATGAACCCATTCTTTCTCCCCGCACTTATCCATCCCCTCAGAACCACCCAGCCCTTTGGCAACTTTTAGTCAACTCTCGGGTTCTGTGAGTCCGCTGCTGTTTTATTCCTTCAGTTTTTCTTTGTTGTTATACTCCACACATGAGTGAAATCTTTTGATACTTGTCTTTCTCCGCCTGACCTATTTCTCTGAACATACTACCGTCTAGCTCCATCCACGTCATTGCAAATGGTAGGATTTGTTTTCTTCTTATGGCTGCTTACTGCACTTTGTAAACTGGATTTCATTCTTCCTTTTTGTTTGAAGTTTAGCTATGTGCTTTCACCATTCACTTCCTGGGTATGAGCAACAGCTTTGTGTCAATCGATATGTATCTGTATCTGTCTATCGTTCTGTCTGTCTGTAAATCTATCTATCGTTCTATATATCCTTCTATCTATCTCTCTGTCCTTCTCTTTATTTATCTATCCATCTATCTAGCTTCCTATCGTCTATCATGTGTATCATCTATCTATCTATGATCTGTCATCTATCTATCTGTCTATCTATGAATCAATCATCTTTCTGTCTGCCCATCTATCCTTATGTACAGAAAAGTTAACAACACCACCTATGTCACTTCCCTACATTATGCTTCCAAAAATATTGCAAGGTCACTAGGCCGTAGGGAGAGCACTGGGCTCACTGAGACAATTGCAGATCGAGTCAGCCGCGTGTGCTTACAAAACCAGTAAATGGTGCAGGGACTTGAACCCGTATCTCTGTCCTCTGTCCTCTTAAACCTCCTTCTCGCTTGCTAACTGTATTTAGCCACATTCATTGACTAAGTGCTCACTGAAGACCACAAGTATACTTCATCTGTGCCTGTTGTAGACAGAAAAGTATACTTGGTGCTTTACTCACCACCGTGTTTGACGGACATTGGCGTGTTCGCCACTGATAGAAGGAGGGACAAATTAAAAGGAACACCTATTTCTAGACAGGAGCATTTGGGAGCAAAGTGTGTGTTGTGGAGAGACGTGTTTGGTTGAGTGTCCAAACTTCCCTCTTTATGTGGTTATTACTTCTTTACAATCGTGAACATCATCAAACCCAGTGATTTCAAACGCCCAGACGCTAATTATTACAGCAATTCATTTGTTGATGTGAGAAAAAATGAGAAGGACATTGCAGTACCACTCAATCTATACCTGGGCACCGCTGAAACCAAACCAAAAGAATTCACGGTGGCTAGGTAGGACTATTTTCTAGTGATTGTCTCTGGGGACTCAAAAAGAATCCATTTGTTTCTTTGCTTCTCAGATTCACTTGTATAGTGTACCTGTCCCCGCCCCTCCAGCTTGTAGTTTGTCTGTGTCCTTGGATCTCAAGTGAGTCTCCAGTAAGGGAGCACGTAGGTGATCTTGAGTTTTCACCAGTTCTTCTAACTCTGTGTCTTTTGATTGGAGCAGTCAAAGCCTGTACTTTTATTCTGATATTTGAGAGCTATGCTCTTACTGCACTTTGAAATTTTTTTTTGTTCTCATTAATATACAATCACATGCAGAACATTATGTTTACTAGTGTACCCCCTTCACCAAGTCCTCGCCATATCCCAGTTACAGTCGCTCTCCGTCAGCGTGTAGTAAGATGCTGTAGAATCACTACTTGTCTTCTCTGTGATGTATAGCCCTGCCCATGACCCTACAACCTACACATTATTCATGCTAATCCTAATGCCCCCATTCTTTTTCCCCGCCCTTATCCCTCCCTTGCCACAAACCCTACCCAGTCCCTTTCTCTTTGGTAACTGTTAGTCCACTCTCGGGTACTGTGTGTCTGCTGCTGTTTTTTCCTTCAGTTTTTCTTTGCTATCGTACTCCACACATGAGTGAAATCATTTGGTACATGTATTTCTCCGACTGGCCTATTTGACTGAGCATAATACCCTCTAGCTCCATCCACGTTATTGCCAATGATAGGATTTGTTTTCTTCTTTTGGCTGCTTACTGCACTTTTTAAACTGGATTTTATTCTTCTTTTTTGTTTGTTGTTTCGCTATGTGCTTCAACCATTGCTCTCATGGTTATGAGCAATAGCTTTGTGTTAATTGATATGTACCTATATCTATCTATCTTTCTGTCTATCTATCAATCAATCAATCATCTATTTCTCTGTCCATCTGTCTTTGTGTAGAGAACAGTTAACCACATAGCCTATGTCACTTTCCTACATTATGCTTCCAAAAATCCTGCAAGGTAACTAGGCTGTATGGAGTGCACTTTCTTCACCAAGACACTTGCAGGTCGTGTCGGCAGTGTGTACTACAAAACCAGTAAATGGTTGTGCAGGGACATGAACCCGTGTCTCTATCCTCAGTCCACTTTCATCTCATTCTCACTTGCTGTCTGTATTTAGCCACATTCATTGACTAAGTGCTCCCTGAAGACCACAAGTATCCTTCCTCTGGGCCTGTTGTCGACAGAAAAGTACACTTGCTGCTTTGCTCACCACCACGTTTGAAGGACATCGGCATGATCACTGCTGACAGGACAGAGGGTCAAATAAAAAGGAACACCAATTTCTAGACAGGAGCAGTTGGGAGCTAAGAGTGTATTGTGGAGTGACGTGTTTATTTGATTGTCCAAACTTCCCTCTTTAGGTGGTTATTACTTCACATTCGTGAAGATCATAAAACCCACCGATTTCATAGGCCCAGATGCTTGTTATTACAGCAACTCATTTATTGAGGTGAGAGAAAATGGGAAGGACGTTGCTGCACCACTAAATCTATGGCTGGGCCCTGCTGAAAACAAACAAAAAGAATTCACGGTGGCGAGATAGGGCTATTTTCTACTGACTGTCTCTGGGGGCTCAAACAGAATCCATTTGTTTAACTGTTTGTTTTTCAGTTTCACTCGTGTAGGGTACTTGTCCCCACACCTTCAGCTTGTAGTTTGTCTGTGTCCTTGGATCTCCTGTGAGTCTCCTGTAAGGAATCACGTAGGTTTCTTGAGTTTTTATCCGTTCTTTTAACCCTGTGTCTTTTGTTTGCAGCACTCAGAGCCTGACCTTTTATTCTGATGATTCAGAGCTGTGCCCTCATTGCACTTAAAAATGTTTTTTTATTGTCATTAGTCTACAATCATGTGAAGAACATTATGTTTACTCTGCTCCCCCTTCACCAAGTCCCCCCCGAAAATCCTCTTCAGTCGCTGTCCAACAGCGAGTAGTAAGATGCTATATAATCTCTACTAGTCTTCTCTGTGTTGTACAGCACTCATCATGCCCCACCGACCCCACGCAATATACATGCTTATCCTAATGAACCCATTCTTTCTCCCCGCACTTATCCATCCCCTCAGAACCACCCAGCCCTTTGGCAACTTTTAGTCAACTCTCGGGTTCTGTGAGTCCGCTGCTGTTTTATTCCTTCAGTTTTTCTTTGTTGTTATACTCCACACATGAGTGAAATCTTTTGATACTTGTCTTTCTCCGCCTGACCTATTTCTCTGAACATACTACCGTCTAGCTCCATCCACGTCATTGCAAATGGTAGGATTTGTTTTCTTCTTATGGCTGCTTACTGCACTTTGTAAACTGGATTTCATTCTTCCTTTTTGTTTGAAGTTTAGCTATGTGCTTTCACCATTCACTTCCTGGGTATGAGCAACAGCTTTGTGTCAATCGATATGTATCTGTATCTGTCTATCGTTCTGTCTGTCTGTAAATCTATCTATCGTTCTATATATCCTTCTATCTATCTCTCTGTCCTTCTCTTTATTTATCTATCCATCTATCTAGCTTCCTATCGTCTATCATGTGTATCATCTATCTATCTATGATCTGTCATCTATCTATCTGTCTATCTATGAATCAATCATCTTTCTGTCTGCCCATCTATCCTTATGTACAGAAAAGTTAACAACACCACCTATGTCACTTCCCTACATTATGCTTCCAAAAATATTGCAAGGTCACTAGGCCGTAGGGAGAGCACTGGGCTCACTGAGACAATTGCAGATCGAGTCAGCCACGTGTGCTTACAAAACCAGTAAATGGTGCAGGGACTTGAACCCGTATCTCTGTCCTCTGTCCTCTTAAACCTCCTTCTCGCTTGCTAACTGTATTTAGCCACATTCATTGACTAAGTGCTCACTGAAGACCACAAGTATACTTCATCTGTGCCTGTTGTAGACAGAAAAGTATACTTGGTGCTTTACTCACCACCGTGTTTGACGGACATTGGCGTGTTCGCCACTGATAGAAGGAGGGACAAATTAAAAGGAACACCTATTTCTAGACAGGAGCATTTGGGAGCAAAGTGTGTGTTGTGGAGAGACGTGTTTGGTTGAGTGTCCAAACTTCCCTCTTTATGTGGTTATTACTTCTTTACAATCGTGAACATCATCAAACCCAGTGATTTCAAACGCCCAGACGCTAATTATTACAGCAATTCATTTGTTGATGTGAGAAAAAATGAGAAGGACATTGCAGTACCACTCAATCTATACCTGGGCACCGCTGAAACCAAACCAAAAGAATTCACGGTGGCTAGGTAGGACTATTTTCTAGTGATTGTCTCTGGGGACTCAAAAAGAATCCATTTGTTTCTTTGCTTCTCAGATTCACTTGTATAGTGTACCTGTCCCCGCCCCTCCAGCTTGTAGTTTGTCTGTGTCCTTGGATCTCAAGTGAGTCTCCAGTAAGGGAGCACGTAGGTGATCTTGAGTTTTCACCAGTTCTTCTAACTCTGTGTCTTTTGATTGGAGCAGTCAAAGCCTGTACTTTTATTCTGATATTTGAGAGCTATGCTCTTACTGCACTTTGAAATTTTTTTTTGTTCTCATTAATATACAATCACATGCAGAACATTATGTTTACTAGTGTACCCCCTTCACCAAGTCCTCGCCATATCCCAGTTACAGTCGCTCTCCGTCAGCGTGTAGTAAGATGCTGTAGAATCACTACTTGTCTTCTCTGTGATGTATAGCCCTGCCCATGACCCTACAACCTACACATTATTCATGCTAATCCTAATGCCCCCATTCTTTTTCCCCGCCCTTATCCCTCCCTTGCCACAAACCCTACCCAGTCCCTTTCTCTTTGGTAACTGTTAGTCCACTCTCGGGTACTGTGTGTCTGCTGCTGTTTTTTTTTTCAGTTTTTCTTTGCTATCGTACTCCACACATGAGTGAAATCATTTGGTACATGTATTTCTCCGACTGGCCTATTTGACTGAGCATAATACCCTCTAGCTCCATCCACGTTATTGCCAATGATAGGATTTGTTTTCTTCTTTTGGCTGCTTACTGCACTTTTTAAACTGGATTTTATTCTTCTTTTTTGTTTGTTGTTTCGCTATGTGCTTCAACCATTGCTCTCATGGTTATGAGCAATAGCTTTGTGTTAATTGATATGTACCTATATCTATCTATCTTTCTGTCTATCTATCAATCAATCAATCATCTATTTCTCTGTCCATCTGTCTTTGTGTAGAGAACAGTTAACCACATAGCCTATGTCACTTTCCTACATTATGCTTCCAAAAATCCTGCAAGGTAACTAGGCTGTATGGAGTGCACTTTCTTCACCAAGACACTTGCAGGTCGTGTCGGCAGTGTGTACTACAAAACCAGTAAATGGTTGTGCAGGGACATGAACCCGTGTCTCTATCCTCAGTCCACTTTCATCTCATTCTCACTTGCTGTCTGTATTTAGCCACATTCATTGACTAAGTGCTCCCTGAAGACCACAAGTATCCTTCCTCTGGGCCTGTTGTCGACAGAAAAGTACACTTGCTGCTTTGCTCACCACCACGTTTGAAGGACATCGGCATGATCACTGCTGACAGGACAGAGGGTCAAATAAAAAGGAACACCAATTTCTAGACAGGAGCAGTTGGGAGCTAAGAGTGTATTGTGGAGTGACGTGTTTATTTGATTGTCCAAACTTCCCTCTTTAGGTGGTTATTACTTCACATTCGTGAAGATCATAAAACCCACCGATTTCATAGGCCCAGATGCTTGTTATTACAGCGACTCATTTATTGAGGTGAGAGAAAATGGGAAGGACGTTGCTGCACCACTAAATCTATGGCTGGGCCCTGCTGAAAACAAACAAAAAGAATTCATGGTGGCCAGATAGGGCTATTTTCTACTGACTGTCTCTGGGGGCTCAAACAGAATCCATTTGTTTAACTGTTTGTTTTTCAGTTTCACTCGTGTAGGGTACTTGTCCCCACACCTTCAGCTTGTAGTTTGTCTGTGTCCTTGGATCTCCTGTGAGTCTCCTGTAAGGAATCACGTAGGTTTCTTGAGTTTTTATCCGTTCTTTTAACCCTGTGTCTTTTGTTTGCAGCACTCAGAGCCTGACCTTTTATTCTGATGATTCAGAGCTGTGCCCTTATTGCACTTAAAAATGTTTTTTTATTGTCATTAGTCTACAATCATGTGAAGAACATTATGTTTACTCTGCTCCCCCTTCACCAAGTCCCCCCCGAAAATCCTCTTCAGTCGCTGTCCAACAGCGAGTAGTAAGATGCTATATAATCTCTACTAGTCTTCTCTGTGTTGTACAGCACTCATCATGCCCCACCGACCCCACGCAATATACATGCTTATCCTAATGAACCCATTCTTTCTCCCCGCACTTATCCATCCCCTCAGAACCACCCAGCCCTTTGGCAACTTTTAGTCAACTCTCGGGTTCTGTGAGTCCGCTGCTGTTTTATTCCTTCAGTTTTTCTTTGTTGTTATACTCCACACATGAGTGAAATCTTTTGATACTTGTCTTTCTCTGCCTGACCTATTTCTCTGAACATACTACCGTCTAGCTCCATCCACGTCATTGCAAATGGTAGGATTTGTTTTCTTCTTATGGCTGCTTACTGCACTTTGTAAACTGGATTTCATTCTTCCTTTTTGTTTGAAGTTTAGCTATGTGCTTTCACCATTCTCTTCCTGGGTATGAGCAACTGCTTTGTGTCAATCGATATGTATCTGTATCTGTCTATCGTTCTGTCTGTCTGTAAATCTATCTATCGTTCTATATATCCTTCTATCTATCTCTCTGTCCTTCTCTTTATTTATCTATCCATCTATCTAGCTTCCTATCGTCTATCATGTGTATCATCTATCTATCTATCATCTGTCATCTATCTATCTGTCTATCTATGAATCAATCATCTTTCTGTCTGCCCATCTATCCTTATGTACAGAAAAGTTAACAACACCACCTATGTCACTTCCCTACATTATGCTTCCAAAAATATTGCAAGGTCACTAGGCCGTAGGGAGAGCACTGGGCTCACTGAGACAATTGCAGATCGAGTCAGCCGCGTGTGCTTACAAAACCAGTAAATGGTGCAGGGACTTGAACCCGTATCTCTGTCCTCTGTCCTCTTAAACCTCCTTCTCGCTTGCTAACTGTATTTAGCCACATTCATTGACTAAGTGCTCACTGAAGACCACAAGTATACTTCATCTGTGCCTGTTGTAGACAGAAAAGTATACTTGGTGCTTTACTCACCACCGTGTTTGATGGACATTGGCGTGTTCGCCACTGATAGAAGGAGGGACAAATTAAAAGGAACACCTATTTCTAGACAGGAGCATTTGGGAGCAAAGTGTGTGTTGTGGAGAGACGTGTTTGGTTGAGTGTCCAAACTTCCCTCTTTATGTGGTTATTACTTCTTTACAATCGTGAACATCATCAAACCCAGTGATTTCAAACGCCCAGACGCTAATTATTACAGCAATTCATTTGTTGATGTGAGAAAAAATGAGAAGGACATTGCAGTACCACTCAATCTATACCTGGGCACCGCTGAAACCAAACCAAAAGAATTCACGGTGGCTAGGTAGGACTATTTTCTAGTGATTATCTCTGGGGACTCAAAAAGAATCCATTTGTTTCTTTGCTTCTCAGTTTCACTTGTATAGTGTACCTGTCCCCGCCCCTCCAGCTTGTAGTTTGTCTGTGTCCTTGGATCTCAAGTGAGTCTCCAGTAAGGGAGCACGTAGGTGATCTTGAGTTTTCACCAGTTCTTCTAACTCTGTGTCTTTTGATTGGAGCAGTCAAAGCCTGTACTTTTATTCTGATATTTGAGAGCTATGCTCTTACTGCACTTTGAAATTTTTTTTTGTTCTCATTAATATACAATCACATGCAGAACATTATGTTTACTAGTGTACCCCCTTCACCAAGTCCTCGCCATTTCCCAGTTACAGTCGCTCTCCGTCAGCGTGTAGTAAGATGCTGTAGAATCACTACTTGTCTTCTCTGTGTTGTATAGCCCTGCCCATGACCCTACAACCTACACATTATTCATGCTAATCCTAATGCCCCCATTCTTTTTCCCCGCCCTTATCACTCCCTTGCCACAAACCCTACCCAGTCCCTTTCTCTTTGGTAACTGTTAGTCCACTCTCGGGTACTGTGTGTCTGCTGCTGTTTTTTCCTTCAGTTTTTCTTTGCTATCGTACTCCACACATGAGTGAAATCATTTGGTACATGTATTTCTCCGACTGGCCTATTTGACTGAGCATAATACCCTCTTGCTCCATCCACGTTATTGCCAATGATAGGATTTGTTTTCTTCTTTTGGCTGCTTACTGCACTTTTTAAACTGGATTTTATTCTTCTTTTTTGTTTGTTGTTTCGCTATGTGCTTCAACCATTGCTCTCATGGTTATGAGCAATAGCTTTGTGTTAATTGATATGTACCTATATCTATCTATCCTTCTGTCTATCTATCAATCAATCAATCATCTATTTCTCTGTCCATCTGTCTTTGTGTAGAGAACAGTTAACCACATAGCCTATGTCACTTTCCTACATTATGCTTCCAAAAATCCTGCAAGGTAACTAGGCTGTATGGAGTGCACTTTCTTCACCGAGACACTTGCAGGTCGTGTCGGCAGTGTGTACTACAAAACCAGTAAATGGTTGTGCAGGGACATGAACCCGTGTCTCTATCCTCAGTCCACTTTCATCTCATTCTCACTTGCTGTCTGTATTTAGCCACATTCATTGACTAAGTGCTCCCTGAAGACCACAAGTATCCTTCCTCTGGGCCTGTTGTCGACAGAAAAGTACACTTGCTGCTTTGCTCACCACCACGTTTGAAGGACATCGGCATGATCACTGCTGACAGGACAGAGGGTCAAATAAAAAGGAACACCAATTTCTAGACAGGAGCAGTTGGGAGCTAAGAGTGTATTGTGGAGTGACGTGTTTATTTGATTGTCCAAACTTCCCTCTTTAGGTGGTTATTACTTCACATTCGTGAAGATCATAAAACCCACCGATTTCATAGGCCCAGATGCTTGTTATTACAGCAACTCAGTTATTGAGGTGAGAGAAAATGGGAAGGACGTTGCTGCACCAGTAATCTATGGCTGGGCCCTGCTGAAAACAAACAAAAAGAATTCATGGTGGCCAGATAGGGCTATTTTCTACTGACTGTCTCTGGGGGCTCAAACAGAATCCATTTGTTTAACTGTTTGTTTTTCAGTTTCACTCGTGTAGGGTACTTGTCCCCACACCTTCAGCTTGTAGTTTGTCTGTGTCCTTGGATCTCCTGTGAGTCTCCTGTAAGGAATCACGTAGGTTTCTTGAGTTTTTATCCGTTCTTTTAACCCTGTGTCTTTTGTTTGCAGCACTCAGAGCCTGACCTTTTATTCTGATGATTCAGAGCTGTGCCCTTATTGCACTTAAAAATGTTTTTTTATTGTCATTAGTCTACAATCATGTGAAGAACATTATGTTTACTCTGCTCCCCCTTCACCAAGTCCCCCCCAAAAATCCTCTTCAGTCGCTGTCCATCAGCGAGTAGTAAGATGCTATATAATCTCTACTAGTCTTCTCTGTGTTGTACAGCACTCATCATGCCCCACCGACCCCACGCAATATACATGCTTATCCTAATGAACCCATTCTTTCTCCCCGCACTTATCCATCCCCTCAGAACCACCCTGCCCAGTCCTTTTCCCTTTGGCAACTTTTAGTCAACTCTCGGGTTCTGTGAGTCCGCTGCTGTTTTATTCCTTCAGTTTTTCTTTGTTGTTATACTCCACACATGAGTGAAATCTTTTGATACTTGTCTTTCTCCGCCTGACCTATTTCTCTGAACATACTACCGTCTAGCTCCATCCACGTCATTGCAAATGGTAGGATTTGTTTTCTTCTTATGGCTGCTTACTGCACTTTGTAAACTGGATTTCATTCTTCCTTTTTGTTTGAAGTTTAGCTATGTGCTTTCACCATTCTCTTCCTGGGTATGAGCAACTGCTTTGTGTCAATCGATATGTATCTGTATCTGTCTATCGTTCTGTCTGTCTGTAAATCTATCTATCGTTCTATATATCCTTCTATCTATCTCTCTGTCCTTCTCTTTATTTATCTATCCATCTATCTAACTTCCTATCGTCTATCATGTGTATC